>NW_019943616.1:152138-158389 GCF_002910315.2 Salvelinus sp. IW2-2015
TGCAAAGCTGTCATCAAGGCAAAGGGTGCTGCTTTGAAGAATATCAAATATATTTTGATTTGTTCAACACTCTTTTTGGTTACTACATGATTCCATATGTTGTTTATTTCATAGATAGTTTTGATGTCTTCACTATTATTCTACAATGTAGAAAATAGTAAAAATAAAGAAAAACCCTTGAATGAGTAGGTGTGTCCAAAGTTTTGACTGGTACTGTATTTCAAAATGTATTTCGACCTTAGAAGAACCTGGACATAGCCAGGACAAATGGAAAAATATAAGCAACAAACATTTCCTTTTGAGTGACAATCTATAGAAAGTTTCATATTGTTTGTTGTGGTTGGATATTTTGTATGTAATTTGTTGATTTTAAGAGATTTTTTTTGTGTCTTTTATCAGGAGTATTATTTTGATTGATTTGTAAGATTCTGCAGAACTTCTTAGGAATGTATTACCCCCACATTACAGCTGGGTTCATAGTGGCCAATGTCACTTTGTTACAAAGGTTCTGTTTTGTACACATGACGTTACATTCCGTTGTAGACTATTGCTCACTATTGACTAGATGTGGTTKATTTGATTTATGTTTCATTTACATAGTGTTACTTTTTGTTATTTATGTCTTTTTGGTTTACRTAATTTATTCATTTTTACTATCACCTACAAATGCCACTTCTATGGCACAGGCTTGTATTAATAATCTCAAAGAAATACAAAGATTAAACTGTGAACTGTTAATACTAATTTATTATGTCAAGAATGTATTTAATGTGGTCGTGTGAAAAACGTTAATGATCCTTTTTCTTTGAATACTWGTTATTTTTGGATCATATTTTTAAATGCTTTGCAATGAATGCATTATTCTTAGGCCTGGGWATTTAATCTGATTTTAGTCTACAATGTACAATTAACTGTTCGCAAGTGAAGATRAATGTCTGACAAATACCTTGATCAACCCTTGACCGTCAAGAAGAATAGAGTACTTTGGAAACATGTTAATGTTAATTGTGTGTCCATAAGGTCTATATACATGATATGACAGCAGTCAATGTTTCATGAAAACGTATGCGTTATGAAAGGTAAGATTTTATGAAAGAATGTGGACTTAAAAGTAGCTGATGAGTCAAGCTTTTTTCAAAATGATGTCGATTCTTCTTRTTTTTTKAATATTTAAAACAAATGGTTCTAACCATATTTTCTGCCTGGCAAATGTAGTTCATATAGCAAATGATATGGTATGTATGTGCTTCGGTAAATCTATTGTGAATGTATTTTATTATTCCCCCAAGAGATATCCTGGAGTAACGAGCAATGTGGAAAATGTTGAATTGTGACCTGATGATGTCATACTAGGTTTGTGTGTATTGAAGCGTTTATCAGCAAATGCTGTCATTTAAATAAAGGATTTTATTATACATTTTTGAAGTTCATAACATTTGAACAATGTGTCTCACTTGACATGACAACCTTATTCCTGAGGTGTGTTTTGAATCTACTGTTCATATCAAGAACTTGAAATTAGCTCTGATTTGTATTGTCCATTTTAGTTAGTCACTCTCCTCTCCATATTCCATTAGCTTCTGATAGCCTTTGTCCTTCATCTCCTCTTCCTCCTCAATTTCTTCCTCTTTCTTCTGGCGCACTTTTCCTCTTTCCCTGTTCTATTTCACTCTCCAACCAGATGGACGGTATCCCCACACTTCTCTGTCTTGCCAGGGAGYGAGCTATGCCCTTCTCATAGTACGCACATTCATTAATGAAGAATGGACAGAGAGGCTCAYTCCCTTGGTACTTTCGTGTCTCTCCAGAAGAAATCTGGAACAAAGGGTTAAGTTAAACAATTTAAAGGCAATGCTACCGAATTCTAATTGTGTGTATGWYAACTTCTGACCCACTGGGAATGTGATGAAAGAAATAAAAGCTGAAATAAATCTTTCTCTACTATTATTCTGACATTTCACGTTCTTAAAATAAAGTGGGGATCCTACCTGACCTAATACAGGYAATTTTTACTAGGATTAAATGTCAGGAATTGTGAAAAACMGAGTTTAAATGTATTTGACTAAGGTGTATGTAAACTTCCGACTTCAACTGTATCTCCAACAGTGCAGTAATACCTAACAATACAGAACAATACACACACAAATCCCCCCCCCAATTTTTTTAAAAAGAAATTAAGAAATATCAGAACGAGCTATCACAACATCGACATGCAGAGAGATGCCACCAGACCACTAAGCTGTTTGACCACCATGGCAGTAAAGAAGGCCACCTCCTTATTTACTCACCAAAGCCATCCTTGCCTACAGACTCGAGAGAATACTCTTCATTGAGGGAAGGTCGAAGTGAATGAACCTCACAGGTATGTAAGACATTTCCCCCCCCCCCCCCAATGTGTCAATCCAACAGTGGTAAGCCTCACAGAAATCACCTCAACATAACAATGTGGGTGAGATCATAGGAATCTTATTTCTACTGTGATTGTGTGTATCATCAAAATATATCTGGTTCAAAGCACAATGAAGGCTACTATGCAAATTGTTGGAGACAGGCCAACCTCATGTTCTACACTACTGAGTTAAAATATCACAAGTTGTACTATCCCTCGTCACCTTTCCTTCATCCATATTGATATTTTTAGAATAGGATATAACTATCCCGTCTTTTCAATCAGCGCAGATCTACTCTAATGAGAAAATGCATTTCAAACGATTTGACTCCATCTCCTCTTTGAGTATCTGTTAGGATCATTTGCTCTTGCCTGCAGGTATCTGTAGATGTGAAGAAAGATCCAATCGCAGTCTGAGTAGGCGATGAGGCACAGGCCCATGTTAGCGGTAGTGTTGTGGAGGTCAAACACCAGGTCCATTGACTCTGGACTGCCTTTAGGACTTAGCAGGGAGTTCAGCTCCTYGGGGAKCGCATAGGGGATTGTGTTTGTCACTAAGAGGGAGAGAAGCAGGATGAATCAGAACCTAGCCTTTTGGGGCCCCAATGCAACATTTGGTTGGAGGGCCCCCCACCTCACAGCAAAACATAATTTCCTACAATTCTACCCATTTTGAACCAAAGTGTTCGTTGCTATGCTGGTTGCTTGGCTCTATTTTACCTCGTAGCCGTCGCGAAGAAAAGAGAACACGAGCAGTTCTAGTTCTATTTCACCTCGTAAGCGTTCAGTCAGTCCGCTCAAAATTATGACATCAGAATTGCTCTCCAAGGACGGTGTTTTTGACGGTAACAACCTGCTGCTTCAGAGGATCGAGAAAAAAAATGGAAAGTGAACACTCTTTCTTTGCCATATATTTGTCTTCATATAAGTAAATATTGTTAAATAGGAAGAAAACATTTTAACTGTTTTTAGATTGACGTTGCTACTGTAGCTACTGTACTTATTTACCTCAGCCTGCCTAGTCAGCTAGCCAGCTAGCTAGCCAGACAGATTTGTTTAGCTAACGTTAGCTAGCTAGCATACGTACTGTAGCTGTTGTTGTAGCTTTCTGTTTGTATGTTGCTTACACTTCAATGGCATCCCTCGAGGAGATTTTCTTCTATCTTTCCAACCAGGTGAAGTACTATGAAGGCACGACTGATCTCGACAAGAGGGCGCAACATTCAGAGAAATTCACAATTCAGGGTAATGTTAACTRTTATTATAAACTGAGTGGTTAGAGCCCTGAATGCTGACTTGCTGACAGCCGTGGTATATCAGACGGGTATGACAAAACATTTATTTTTACTGCTCTAATTACGTTGGTAACCAGTTTTTAATAGCAATAAAGCACCTCCGGGGTTTGTGGTATATGGCCAATATACCATGGCTAAGGGCTGTGTTCAGGCACTCTGCGATACGTTGTGCGTAAGAACAGCCCTTAGCCGTGGTATATTGCCTTATTGCTTAATTAGAAAACTGGACGGATTTAACTACATATGTACAACAATTTTTCAAAAAACATTTTCCATCTAGCTAGTTAGTCATCTACATGTTGCTAGCTATACATATAGTTCAGTGGAGGCTGCTGAGGGGAGGACGGCTCATAATAATGTCTGGAATGGAGTAAATGGAGTGGTATCAAACACGTGGTTTCAATGTTGATACCATTCCATTGACTCCATTCCAGCCATTATTATGAGCCGTCCTTCCCTCAGCAGCCTCCACTGGTTTAGTTATATGTCTATCATATTGAGGTATCTAGCTATAAGTTAAACCTGATCAATCAAATTGATAGGTGTAKGSAATTATGGTAATTCCAAATGCCCTTAACTAGGTGTCTTTGCTAGACAGACACAGAGAGAGTGCTTGAAGTAGGCTATACCATTTTAAAGTGTTGAAAGTACATATCTCCCATTTATACCACTGCCCTAATCCATCCAATTTTCTCCCAGTAAAGTGTAACCTGTGTGTTTGCTTGTTTACYTCTCTGTGTCCTACCCTGTTCCCTTTAACTCTGCTCCTGTTCTCCAGGACCTAGACTTGGATCCACCTGATGTCCTCCATTACCAACCACCCCCCAATTTTCATTACATCATCAACAGCTGTTGTTATTGTCATGTTGTCATTGTCTGTTCTAAGAACGTTTTCTTGCTCTATCATACTGGGCACATGATATGTGAGATTAACTAAAAACACTAGCACTGCAAACACTCAGAACAAAGCAGTGCCTGGACTTTGCAGTCTCCCTCTTCAACTGGGTGGCAGGTAGCCTAGTGGTTAGAACATTGGATTAGGTAACTGAAAGTTTGCAAGATCAAATCCCTGACCTGATAAGGTAAAAAAAAAAAAACGGTCTTTCTGCCCCTGAACAAGGCATTTAACTCACTGTTTCTGGGCTGTCATTGAAAATAAGAATTTGTTCTTGACTGACTTGCCTAGTTAAATTTAAAAAAAAGTTCCCCTTCTGAGACTGGTCAGAACCGTCACTCACCCCACATCCACTATATTCCACACACCAGAATTAGTATTTTAGTCTATGATTGCCATAAATAAAAATAAATTAATGACATAACACTACCAAACAATATCAAAGTTTATGTTTTAAAATCTTAAATAGTGCCAGCTTTACAGTTGTTCATTGTAGGTTGTAAGGTATCCTTTGATTGCATTTATTTGTTCCACATTATTCATTGTTTTAGCCTAGGATCAACAATAGATATATATATTCAACCACTAGGGTGTACTAATGAGCTATGAGAGATAGAACAAAAATGAATCATAATAGAGGACTACTGAAATTATATTTTTTCAGTGTAGATAAGGGAAGGGCAGGTTCAAATAAAAACATGACGGCCAGACATGCAAGTCTATGAATCAAATGGATATGAATGAAGTGGGAATTAGCTGATTTTGTGATCTGTAAGGTAAGTAACTTTAACGTGTCAAGTAGATTACACGTTTACTTTGTAATTTCTCGAAACGTAGCAACGTTGAAGACATGGATTTCACGTTGTAACGTTAACGATGTAACCAAAA
Source organism: Salvelinus sp. IW2-2015 (assembly GCF_002910315.2). NCBI lineage: Eukaryota > Metazoa > Chordata > Actinopteri > Salmoniformes > Salmonidae > Salvelinus > Salvelinus sp. IW2-2015. The sequence continues at coordinate 157,606 of NW_019943616.1, forward strand.
GTAGTTAGAAGTAATGTTTTAATTTTATTAGCTAAACAKAATTAGTTTAAACAGCAAAATTGTCGCGGAAATGTGCCTTGTTTGAATAGCGATGATGAAAATACCGTAATTTAAGCTGTAATGATCTTCAAAATTATTATCATTAGGTCATCACCGTTGATATAGCAACAGACGCTAATAGTTTATTGAATTACATTGTGACTCCGATGGGGACACTTTTTGGCCGCGGAATATTATTTGTCATGACAGGCCCTCTGGAGGTCAGGGCCTTTGGGCACGTGCCGGTCGTTTTTTGGTCATGATTACTACAAGTTTAGATAGCTGGCAAGACTAACTACCAATCTAAAATGTTGAAGATGGCATGGCTAATTGAGTGACTGACATAAGCAAGTGAAAAACTGCTGATGCACAACCAATTTTTGAAATTGCACCTGTTGTATTCAGACCTGAGAGTCAGGGTCGTCAGACCTGAGGGTGAGGGCCATCAGACTTGAGGGTCAGGATCATCAAGGGTCAGGGCCGTCAGACCTGAGGGTCAGGGCCGTCAGACCTGAGGGTGAGGGTCGTCAGACCTGAGGGTGAGGGCCGTCAGACCTGAGGGTGAGGGTCGTCAGACCTGAGGGTCAGGGCCGTCAGACCTGAGGGTCAGGGCCGTCAGACCTGAGAGTCAGGGTCGTCAGACCTGAGAGTCAGGGTCGTCAGACCTGAGAGTCAGGGTCGTCAGACCTGAGAGTCAGGGTCGTCAGACCTGAGGTTTGTGCTGGTGAAACAGAGGTTCAGATCC
>NW_019943616.1:158414-183957 GCF_002910315.2 Salvelinus sp. IW2-2015
ATTCCCGTGTTATCTCTGACATTGCTGAACGGAGCGCGGGTTGGACATCACAGTCACGTGATCGTCCTCCTCAACCTTCTTCCTCTTCTCTGTCTCACCAGGTCCTGACAGCTCGTTTGTGTAACAGTATAACTTTAAACCGTCCCCTCGCCCTGACACGGGCGCGAACCAGGGACCTTCTGCACACATCAACAACTGACACCCACGAAGCGTCGTTACCCATCGTTCCACAAAAGCCTTGCAGAGCAAGGTGCAACACTACTTCTAGGTTTCAGAGCAAGTGACGTAACTGATTGAAACGCTAGTACCCGCTAACTAGCTAGCCATTTCACATCCGTTACATTTGCAAGGGTACCACCACACACTGCACGCGGGACACAAGTCGGCAACACCAACTCCCTTCATCTAAAGGATGGCAGAATTACTTATAACAAATTACTTAAAAATATAATTTTAACAGCCTCAACCACATTTAGAAAAGTCACCTGTACTAACAGTGTTCTGTTTCTTGATACAGTAGCTCACTAGCTTGTGTTACAGTATGACTAGTGCAAATATATTTGGCTGCCTTGTACCCACACCCCACAGTGACTTCTAGTTCTGTCATTCCCGCCTGTTATTTGTTCTCCCAAGTAGGTAGAGAAGTAAAACATCTAAGGTAATTACCTAAAAATATGACTCTGAACCCAGCCCTTGGTGTATAAGACGTGAGCCCAAGGTATACATTATGTACGCCAAAATCCACAACACTAAAGTAAACATAATTAGCTATGGATCTCTAGACATATTCAAGCGCCATCATAAAGAATAAACATATCTAATGGGTTGCACTTCTGTATTAGTGGATCCTGATAGCGCGCAACCTGTTGGTGCTAGTCCTTATCAAAGAGTTCGTCCGCAAGGTGTAGCCTACGCGATCTACTCAACTATTCTCGCTCATAATGCTCCCGGTGCTAATATAGTTTTTAGATTGACACTTGGGTTACCCTTTCCACCGTGTTAATAAATAGCTCTCCAAACAACACCCTTTAGAATGGAATGAACGTGTAAGCATGAATGTCATAGGAAGGCGACCAATAGCAAGTCCCTCTCTGACAACATTGCTTGCATTCTATATGATCCCGCGACTATTCCTCTTGTGTTTTCTTCCCTCACCTCGCGTCTCTCATGTTAGGTTGAGGAGTGAATGATTGTTAGAGTCTTCCAATCCTTAGATGTGTCGCCGCCCGGTATGCCAAAGACCATTCACTAGGTCTTTACGTCCAAAACACCAATTACCCAAGCTCTGTGGGTGCGAGTCGCTCGTCTCGTTGCTGATTATTATCTACATGCAGACGTATCAAAGTTCAAAGGAGTACTGCCTTTATGATAACTACTCTCCGGCTAGATGGATTTCTGAGAGTTCAGGCGCACCTGCGACAAACTCGTAGACCCTTGACCTTAGTTACCAAATAGGCAGAAAGCCCTGTCGCGTAAGGAAGAAAGGTAAGAAAATTGAATCACCCTGAATGTGTCTGTGAATGTGAATATTTCTTAGTGCAGGTCCTCCGTCCGTATTAGGTTGCTTCTGTATAATTTCATTGGTTCGTATTTTATGAGTCCTATAGATACAAGGCAAACATAGACATCAGTATCTTCCTTTGAATATAATATCAATACCCTCTCCCCTTACACTCTGTGGAGACCATTGATGAATATGGGAGCGAGAATCCATGTAATAACAGTCAGACCTTCGTAAATCACGGGACATGTAACAAGAAACCTCTTGGATAAGATGATCACTGTGGGGTGGGGTACAAACGGCAGCCAAGTATGTCTTGCCACTAGTCATACCATGTAACCCACCCAAGCAAGTTGGCTACCCCTAGACTTAATCAAGAAAATCCATGGACACTGTCTCCAGCTACAGTAGCATCCTTTTTACCCGTAAATAATATCGATAGGCGTTGTGGTCTGTGTAATTGTTAGTACTCTTTTAAATGCTATACCTTTCTTACTCAAACATAGCCTTTCTGCCCAATGCTAACAGAATAGCGGAAGGTGAGTTGGCCGATAGGTGAATTCCACCGCACCCACTCGAATAGAGGATACATCTACTGTCCCCGCCCGTATTTAGCCAATCTCGCCGAGGCGAGCTTGGTGTGTTTGGTCCTCGCAGGTAACCCTCTGAAAATAGGTACATGATAGATAACTGCCGGTCATGCTAAATTTCTGCCCGTGTATGGCTTGGACTTACTGAGAGCGCTGCTTTGTTCACACACTTCCCAATGTTATCTTAATCCGACCTGCCTCCTGAACCTGGAAAAGTAGTGTTGCACCCTTGCTTGCAAAGGCTTTTTGTGGAAACGAATTGGACCATTTCAAGTTTTGGATGAGCCAGTGTGTGATAAAGGCTGGCCACTTTCAGTAGCCTAACCCGTAAACGCCGCCTTTTTCTTTTGTAGCGACAACGAATCCGATGTAGCAAAACACACAGCGGATCTCAGTCTCGTATGGTACAGATACTGGACTGAGCAATGCGAACGGTCCCTCGTAAGGTAATACAAGCGAGCCCCGTGTCAGGTTAATCCTTTTAGAGATGGATCGAGGTGCATCTCCGACCTGTTCAGTTGTAAAGTTATTACTGTTCACAAACGAGCTGTCAGACTGGGAGGACAGCAGAAGAAGAGTATAAGTAAGAGTGAGGAGGACGATTGACACCGAAGGGATGCACCTGGGTGGATGTCCAACCCGGTTCCATCAGGGTCACATCGTCATAGTGAGTATACGGACGTGCAGATGGTATCGCTGAGAAATCCTGCTCGCTTTCACTTTCCACCGCACGCTGACGCACAAACATCAGTCTGAGAACCGTATCTGCGCGGTCTGCAGCGACCCTATGTCTCACTCATCTTCAGGTGTCTGAGCGACCAGTGACCTCATCAATTGGTTGCATGAGCGACGCCTGACTCCTCAAGGTCTGACGGCCCTCCCTGACCCCTCAAAAGGTAGCCTCTAGGATCCTGTCCCTCTAGGATTGCGCAGACCCCTCAGATCTGAGTGAAACAGGCACCTCACCACTGCAGGCTCTGCACCGGGGCCCACTCTTCCCTTCCAGTGTGTGCCGTACACGTTAACCTCCTCCTACGTCTCATATCTAAAGACTACTTACGCGCCACGTAGTAGACGCGCATCGAACGAGTCTGAATCCCGGGCTCTGACCTGTGATGATCCCTTGACCTCTGCTTTCACACATGCTACTGATGGATCGCTCACCTCTCCCAGGTTCTTGTATGACCTCTATGACTTTGCCTCGGGTTGGTGTTGAGATGACCTAGTACTAATGAGTGGCACTCACAAATTTACGAAAAAATTTGGTGGTGACAATGACTGAGTACATGGCTTAACGTGCGCTTTCCCATTCTTTTGTCATATGTCGTTCAATTTTTGTCTAATTTAACGCAGTCTATACGCCCACACTCTGTGACACGACCTTTTCAATAGAGCTGATTGTTTTGAGATATAAAAAGTCTCTGCCTAGACGCCTATATCCATAAAACTTCATCACTCGAGTCATAAGTATACCAATACGACAGTGAAAACTCCAACAAAATAAGGAAGCCGACCCGGCCACGGTACGCTCGCCTACAGAACAAAGAGTCCTCGCGATAGTCGGTAGCCGTCAACAGGCTCCGGAGTCTAAGGAACAAAATAGATTAAGAAGTTACACTAGCCGTAGGCCAAATCAAATAAGTGCTCCTCCCTAGTCCCGTGAGCGACAGTCACTACTGAGTCAAATTCTCAATACCAACACTAATTCGGGCTATGTCATTGCCTATTATCGAGAACCACGCTGTGTATGAAACCTTCAATTTAATCAATGTGTTTTATTCGAAAAACTCCAATCAATTTCACGAGTGCTAAGATAAGACAATACTATATATTGGATTATTTTTCATCTCTCTCCGTCTAGTGTGTCAAACACTACAGAGCAATCTATCTTTGTCCGGCGACCAATTTTGCTGTTTAACAATTGTGTGTTAGCTATGAAGATAAGTGTAAAAAACATTTACTTCTACTGGAGCTCAGCTTTTGGTATTACAGTCTCTAGTATTCATCGAATAATTTATCCAAACAGATAATCCAATAGTTTCGCATTCCATTACCTCTGCTGTTGTCAAACTCGTGCTCTTCCTAGCGCATGCTCTAGCACTCTAATATACCTCATGATAATAGTAACACGATTAATGTAAATACGTATACTGTGATCGCCGCGTTATAAGATTTACTTACACTATAGCAGATCACAAAATCAGCTAACAATCCACACTTTCATTCACTATACTCGCATCTCTAGATAGTCCAATATAGCACAACTATAGCATGTCTGGCCGTGTTAGTTTATATTGAACCTGCCTTCCTAACGTAATAATCCCCGTACGACTTGTAAAAGAACATCTTGCCGCTCGAGAGCACCCTTACCTGCCGATCTATAAATGAAGTCTCCGTAATCTAGCATGGCTTGGATCGTCATCTGAATCAGGGTTAATGTGGCAGCTGGGGTAAAAGAGGAGCGACTACGATAGAGGAAACCAAGTCTAGATTTAACCTTAGCCTGCAGCTTTGATATCTGCTGAGAGAAGAACAGTGTACCGTCTAGCCATACTCCCAGGTACTAGAATGAGGTGACTACCTCAAGCTCTAAAACCTCAGAGGTACAGTAGTAATCACACTGGTGGGGAGAGGGGAATTCTTCTTACCAAACCACATGACCTTTGTTTTGGAGGTTTTCAGAACAAGGTTAAGGGCAGAGAAAGCTTGTTGGGCACTAAGAAAGCTTTGTTGTAGAGTGTTTAACACAAAATCCGGGGAGGGGCTAGCTGAGTATATGACTATCATCTGCATATAAATGGATGAGAGAGCTTCCTACTTCCTGAGCAATGTTGTTGATGTAAATTGAGAAGAGCGTGAGCAAATGTGCATCATTAACATTAACAAAGGGAGGGCAGAATTACATACTGTGTACTGTATAATGCACATCGGGAGAGATAGCTTGCTTCGTCATTAAAATACATGTCATTTAAATATAAAAGACAGGGGAGAATAGTCTTTCTTCATAATTCAGGTTTTTCGAAAGGCGATACAAAGTTAATTCTGACGAAGGAGTTGAGCAACTACACGCGATTTAACAGGATGTCCTATTATATTTTCTCACAAAAGTAGTGGGCCTTTATTAGCGGATCAAGCAGCATCAACAAAAACGTATGCACTACCTCCCACGTGTGACTACATTACCCAGAGTCATGTTTTTTAACACAAAAGAATTACAGGAAATACACATCCTCCTATAAATATGTCTGGTGGCTTGCCTCGTATGGATTCATGGATTCCAGGGTTAAGATATGATTCAAATGAAAGCCAACCCGTCGCAATTTACAAACAGATATTAAGTGGTTATTTGTTGAAATTATCTAGTCAAAAAGGTGTTGTTAATTTTCTTTGCCTACATAAAATAATTTTCTCACTGAGATAAGTTCATTCAGAAAGTATTCATACACCTCGACTTATTCCACATTTTGTTGTCTTACAGCCTGAATTGATAACGGATTAAAAAAAAAAAAATCTCTCAACCATCTACACACAATACCCCATAATGACAAAGTGAAAACATGTTATTTAATTTTTGGGGCAAATTTTGAGAAAATTAAATACAGAAATATCTCATTTAGATAAGCATTCTCACCCCTGAATCCATACATGTTAGAATCACCTTTGGCCAGCTGTGAGTCTTTCTGGGTAAGTATTGAAGAGCTTTGCACACCTGGATTGTACAATATTTGCACGTTATTCTTTTAAAAATTCTTCAAGCTCTGTCAAGTTGGTTGTTGATCATTGCTAGACTGCCATTTTCAAGTCTTGCCATAGATTGTCAAGACGGTTTAAGTCAAAACTGTAAGTACGCCACTCAGGAACATTCAGTGTCGTCTTGGTAAGCAACTCCAGTGTGTATTTGGCCTTGTATTTTAGGTTATTGTCCTGCTGAATGGTGAATTTGTCTACCAGTGTCTGTTGGAAAGCAGACTGAACCAGATTTTCCTCTAGGATATTTCCTGTGCTTAGCTCTATTCCATAAAATGTTTTTCTAAAACTCCCTAGTCCTTGCCAATAACTAGCATACCCATAACATGATGCAGCCACCCCCATACTTGAAAATCTGGAGAGGGGTACTCAGTAATGTGCTGTGTTGGATTTGCATTAAGTATTCAGGACATAATGTTTATTTATTTGCCACATTTTTTGTAGTTTTACTCTAGTGCCTTGTTGCAAACAGGATGCATGTTTTGGAATATTTTTATTATGTACAGGCTTCTTTCTTTTCACTCTGTTATTTAAGTTAGTATTGTTGTCACAACTTCCGCCAAAGTCGGTCCCTCTCCTTGTTAGGGGTTGTTCGGCGGTTCACGTCACCGGCCTTCTAGCCATCGCAATCCACTTTTCATTTTACATTTGTTTTGTCTTTGTTTTACAACACTGATTCAATTCCCAATTATGTTCATTATTTAACCCTCTGTTTTCCATGGTTTTCTTGTTTATTTTTTGGTCCTTTTGTGTGGGCTTGGTATTTTACTACATGGAATTGTATATTATTAAGTAAAGTTACTTTTTTACTCATCTCTTGCTGTCCTGCGCCTGACTCCTCTGCACCAGCTACACCAGACCGTTACAATTGTGAAGTAACCATAATGTTGTTTATCCATCCTCGGTTGACTCCTATAACAGCCATTAAACTCTGTAATATTTTAAAGTCACCATTGGCCTCATGGTGAAATCCCTGAGTTGTTTCCTTCCTCTCCGCCTACTGATTTAGGAAGGATGCCTGTATCTTTGTTGGACTGGGTGTTTTCATACACCATCCAAGTGTAATTAACTCTTGGAAATAGGGGGCGCCCTTTTCACTTCTGGATAAAATCGTGCCCAATTTAAACGGCCTCGTACTCTGTCCTAGATCATATGATATGCATATTAATATTACTATTTGGATAGAAAACACTCATCATAAATGTAGATGATATACAAGTTGTACACATTGATTTAGATATACCTCTCCTTAATGCAACCGCTGTGTCAGATTTTTTTTTAACTTTACGGAAAAAGCAAACCAATGCAATAATCTGAGACGGAGCTCAGAACAAGAGTCAAATTAGCCACCATGTTGGAGTCAACAGAAACCAGAAATTACATGATAAATATTCCTTACCTTTGATGATCTTCATCACAATGCACTCCCAGGAATCCCAGGTCACAATAAATGCTTGATTTGTTCGATAATGTCTGTTATTTATGTGCAATAGCTACTTTGGTTAGCGCATTTGGTAAACAATTCCAAAGTCACAAAGCGCGTTCACTAAACGTGACGAAATGTCCAAAGGTTCGTAACAGTCAGTAGAAACATGTCAAACGATGTATTGAACAATCTTTCGAATGTTGTTAACTTTGATATAGGGGGCAGATTTTCACTTTTGATGAATTGCGTGCCCATAGGGAACTGCCTCCTACTCTGTCCCAGATGCTAATATATGCATATTATTATTACTATTGGATAGAAAACACTCTGTTTAAAACTGTTTGAATGATGTCTGTGAGTATACAGAACTCATATGGCAGGCAAAAACCTGAGAGTTCCACTTCCTGTTTGGATTTTTTCTGAGGCTGGTAGATTTTCAACCAAGCTCCCATTGAAATTACAGCGAGATATGGATGAGTTTTCACTTCCTACGGCTTCCATTAGATGTCAACAGTCAATAGAACTTTGTCTGATGACTCTACTGTGAATGGGGGCCGAAGGAGACAGGAATGAGTAACCACTGCCATGAGGTGACCACGCTTTGACCAAGCGCGTTCACGTGAGAGGCAGCTCCGTTCCATCGCTCAACTGAAGTCAATGTAATTCTCCGGTTGGAACGTTATTCAAGATGTATGTTAAATTCTCTAGGATAGGTGGGACGGTAGCGTCCCACTTGGCCAAATCCAGAAAAAATGTAGCGCGCCAAATTCCAATATATTACTATAAAATCTATCTTCATGAAATCACACATGAAAGACACCAAAATTAAAGCTACACAATGTTGTGAATCCAGCACATGTCTGATTTCAAAAAGGATTTACGGGGAAAGCAACCAAACAATTATGTTAGCTCAGTACATAGCCACAGAAAAACACAGCCATTTTCCCAGCAAAAGATAGTATTAACAAAAAGCAGAAATAGAGATAAAATGAATCACTAACTTTTGAACATCTTCATCAGATGACACTCATATGACATGTTAACACAATACATTTATGTTTTGTTTCGATAATGTGCATATTTATATCCACAATCTCGGTTTACAGTGGCCATGTTCAGAAAAGTCCCCAAATATCCGGAGTAATTACAGAGAGCCACGTCAAATAACTGAAATACTCATCATAAACTTTGATGAAAGATACATGTTTTACATATAGTTAAAGATACATTTGTTCTTATGCAACTGCTGTGTCTGATTTAAAAAAAACTTTACAAAAAAGCACACCATGCAATAATCCGAGACGGAGCTCAGGAATCTGGTTGATACCCTCTTTAAATGGAGGATAGGATGGCAATGACAACACAGATAAAAAATCACTTCCAGGTTAGATTTCCTCAGGTCCGCCTGCAAAATACAGTTTTTGTTATACTCAGACATATTTGCAGTGAACAGTTTTTTGGAAACTTTGGAGTGTTTTCTATCCTAATCTGTAAATTATATTCATATTCTACGATCTGGGCCTGAGAAAATGTCCATTTACCTTGGGAACGTTATTTTAAGAAAAGAAAAAAAACTGACCCCGAGCGCTAAGAAGTTAAACTGCCAGCTACTCATCCCCAGAAGATAAGATACGCATATTATTATTATTAGTATATTTGGATAGAAAAAAACTCTGAAGTTTCTAAAACTGTTTTAATCATGTCTGTGAGTATAACATAACTTATTTAGCAGAAGAAACSCAGAGGACAAACTACCAACTTTTTGACAGCAGTGCACTTTGACATGTGCTTGACAAACAAATTATTTTCCCCTGAGCCTAAATCTTCACTTGTTAACCTTCGACAATTATTTTTCCCAGGAAACCTTAAATCCTCACTTTTTGACCTTCGATAGGATTGTTGGTAGAGCTGCAGAGAGTATTTGAAATTGCAACAATCCTTAGGTCACTGACTCACAGGAGGATAACTTTTTCTGTAGTTGTGCCAAGTGTTTGATGTTTGCCTAGTGTTTCCCCAAAACCGATTCTTTCCCTGACAGGGAACCGAAACTGGCCCGCGTCGGTGAGAGCGCCGAATCCTAACCACTAGACCACCAGGGAGAGAGCAAACGCCATTTTGCAGTGAGGGGGCTAAACAGCATTCTTTACCCTCGGCTCACTTTTTCTCTATCCCCAAACGCAACAACTTTTCATCCAAGCTACTCAATTCTGCCACCCAGCCATAAGAAGTTTTAATGAACATGCACCTGTGGAACGGTCGTTAAGACACTAACAGCTTACAGACGGTAGGCAAATAAGGTCACAGTTATGAAAACTTAGGACACTAAAGAGGCCTTTCTACTGACTCTGAAAAACACCAAAAGAAAGATTCCCAGTGTCCCTGCTCATCTGCGTAAACGTGCCTTAGTCATGCTGCAAGGAGGCATGAGGACTGCAGATGTGGCCAGGGCAATAAATTGCTATGTCCGTACTGTGAGACGCCTAAGACAGCGCTACAGGGAGACAGGACAGACAGCTGATCGTCCTCGCAGTGGCAAACCACGTGTAACAACACCTGCAAAGGATCGGTACATCCGAACATCACACCTGCGGTACAGGTACAGGATGGCAACAACAACTGCCCGAGTTACACCAGGAACACACGATCCCTCCATCAGTGCTCAGACTGTCCGCAATAGGCTGAGAGAGGCTGGACTGAGGGCTTGTAGGCCTGTTGTAAGGCAGGTCCTCACCAAACGTCACCGGCAACAATGTAGCCTATGGGCACAAACCCACCGTCGCTGGATGTTACGAGAAATATGTTCTCAATGTTCATAAACCACTTCAATTAAACTACTTAAATTAAACTACTTCAATTAAACTACTTCAATTAAACTACTCAGTCTGCAACCCAGAATTTGTAAGATACTGGTTGAATGAAACAGACGGAGGCCCAGCTATGATAGTCAAAATGTTTATTCACGAGAGCGCTGGTCCGTTGTACAAAACCATTCATTTTATACTGGCTTCTTACATTACATTTACATTTAAGTCATTTAGCAGACGCTCTTATCCAGAGCGACTTACAAATTGGTGCATTCACCTTATGATATCCAGTGGAACAACCACTTTACAATAGTGGATCTAACTCTTTTAAGGGGGAGGGGGGGGGGGTTAGAAGGATTACTTTATCCTATCCTAGGTATTCCTTAAAGAGGTGGGGTTTCAGGTGTCTCCGGAAGGTGGTGATTGACTCCGCTGACCTGGCGTCGTGAGGGAGTTTGTTCCACCATTGGGGTGCCAGAGCAGCGAACACCTTACGCACTTACATTCACACACAAACAGTAGATATCATACGCACATACATACACACGAAGAGTAGGTATCCTATGCACATACTGTATAAATACCCAGCCGACAAAGATTAGGGACCGTGAGAAGCACTCCCTGTCCTCTCTCAAGATTAGGGAGCACTCACTGCCCTCTCCCAAATCTCTCAGAGGCCCCTAGCAAGGTCGGCACCGAATTTTGCAGTCTGTGTTTAAGATACTATAAAGATTCATTGTACAGATATATTGTTTTACCCTAATTCTGACTAAAACGACACACATCATGAATTATACTTTTACTSACTAAGACTACACACATCATTAATAATAATTTTATGATTCTAATCAATTTCATAAAATTATATSGTTTCAGGGTGGAATATTCTAATCATTCATTTAAACATATAAATTCCATTCACACTGGACCAGACAGGACTGACAAAAAATGCTCTTCACTGACGAGTCACGGTTTTATCTCACCAGGGGTGATGGTCGGATTCGAGTTTATCGTCGAAGGAATGAGCGTTACACCGAGGCCTGTACTCTGGAGCGGGATCGATTTGGAGGTGGAGGGTCCGTCATGGTCTGGGGCCGTGTGTCACAGCATCATCGGACTGAGCTTGTTGTCATTGCAGGCGATCTCAACGCTGTGCTTTACAGGGAAGYCATCCTCCTCCCTCATGTGGTACCCTTCCTGCAGGCTCATCCTGACATGACCCTCCAGCATGACAATGCCACCAGCCAAACTGCTCATTATGTGCGTGATTTCCTGCAAGACAGGAATGTCAGTGTTCTGCCATGGCCAGCGAAGAGCCCGGATCTCAATCCCATTGAGCAAGTCTGGGAGCTGTTGGATTGGAGGGTGAGGGCTAGGGCCATTCCCCCCAGAAATGTCCGGGAACTTGTAGGGGCCTTGGTGGAAGAGTAAGGTAACATATCACAGCAAGAACTGGCAAATTTGGTGCAGTCCATGAGGAGGAGATGCACTGCAGTACTTAATGCYGCTGGTGGCCACACCAGATACTGACTGTTGCTTTTGATTTTGAACCCCCCTTTGTTCAGGGACACATTATTCCATTTCTGTTAGACACATGTCTGTGGATCTTGTTCAGTTTATGTCTCAGTTGTTGAATCTTGTTATGTTCATACAAATATTTACACATGTTAAATTTGCTGAAAATAAACGCAGTTGACAGTGAGAGGACATTTATTTTTTTGCTGAGTTTAGCTAGCTAGCACAAGCCTTCGGGCTTCGGACATTGTTTGACACTAACATCATGAATAAGGCACATAAATCATAAGACACATTTTCAAAACGTTATAACAACCCTTCTACACTAAAATGTGTGAAATATTAGACAACTGCAACTTTTTAAATGTTAAGATCTTATGGATAGCAAGTAGCAACTAACGTTAGCTAGCATACCTAATAACTTGAGCTTGCTTGCTATCAACTCGAAATCGGCTAGCTAATTAAATGTATGTTTAAGATATAAATTAACTACAATAGTAATTTCTTCAAAGAACATAGTTCTCCAAGCTTTGAGCCCCTGGTACAAGCCCCTGGTCCAAGCCAGGTTCATCCGCTGTCGGCGCGTGCAGGCTCTTCCTGATGTCCCACAGGAGATAAGGTTGTTTTTCAGTCAGGCAGTTTCTTCCTCTTTTTTGGCGGCAGACGCTATCCCCTAATGCTCCTGCAGCTCCCCCTGGTGGTACACACTGGATAACATTGTTTCCATTGGAGGTATGTGAAAAACTCACGTAAAAATGTTTTTGTTTAAATATATAGAGTTGAAGTCGGAAGTTTACATACACCTTAGCCAAATACATTTAAACTCAGTTTTTCACAATTCCTGACATTTAATCCTAATAAAAATGACCTGTCTTAGGTCAGTTAGGATCACCACTTTATTTTAAGAATGTGAAATGTCAGAATAATAGTAGAGAGAATTATTTATTTCAGGTTTTATTTCTTTCATCACATTCCCAGTGGGTCAGAAGTTTACATACACTCAATTAGTATTTGGTAGCATTGCCTTTAAATTGTTTAACTTGGGTCAAATGTTTCGGGTAGCCTTCCACAAGCTTCATACAATAAGTTGGGTGAATTTTGGCCCATTCCTCCTGACAGAGCTGTTGTAACTGAGTCAGGCTTGTAGGCCTCCTTGCTTGCACACGCTTTTTTAGTTCAAAATAGATGGCATCATGAGGGAAGAAAAATGATGTTGATATATTAACACAACATCTCAAGACATCAGTCAGGAAGTTAAAGCTTGGTCGCAAATGGGTCTTCCAAATGGACAATGACCCCAAGCATACTTCCAAAGTTGTGGCAAAATTACTTAAGGACAACAAAGTCAAGGTATTGGAGTGGCCATCTCAAAACCCTGACCTCATCCTATAGAAAATGTGTGGGCAGAACTGAAAAAGCATATATATAAGTTATCTTTTTGTATTGGTTGTTGTTATTGTAGTTTTTACACATACTGAACCACAGGTACCCTTCTATGTGCCTGCAAAGGTTTTTCTTTGTTCGTAAATGGCAGGTGGTGTTTCAGCTTTTTGATTCTGGCATTGAACGATCTTGTGTATGTTACATGTCACAAAAGGTAGCCACAACTGCATCCTGCAAAAGAATTAGAGCCCAGATCAGTGTCAACATCACCACAATTGATACCTTTCACTGTAATATATGGTTAACATTTTTCTAAATACCCTCTCACCTGTGTGATTTTGTAACCGATGGAGACGATTAGCAAGGAACCAAGGTGTCCTTGAAGAACCTGTAACGAGTGCACTGAGAGTCGAGAAGCAAGTTCAGGGAGTGAGTGTTTTAATAAATAAAAGAAACAATGAACACAAACCACAAAAAACATACTCACCGACATGAAGCAGAGTCAATCACACCTGAGGAAAGCACCAAAGGGAGTGACAGATATAGAGAAGATAATCAAGGAGGTGATGGAGTCTAGTCATGAGGCGCAAGTACACGAGACGATGGTGACAGGTGTGCAGAATAATCAGAAGCCTGATGACCGGAGTAGACGTGACAGAACCCTTGGTCCCGGTTGAGGAAGTTTGCGGTGTCATAGGAAACCATCTKTAAAACGACATAATGTAGTTACTGATCATGTATGTAAAACGATGTTACCATTCATCTCAGCCAYTGATGGACGTCCTCATTGCAAGTGTGTACCTCGCCCTAATGGCAACCATCACCTTTGGCCGGTGTCAATCAAACAGGTGAAAATTAAGATTAAAATCACTTCATGTGTCAACTGTACACAATGTCCAACTGAAATGTGACTTCTGCTTTATCCCAACCTGAATCCACCTTTGAGATATAATGTTGTTTTTACAATTGGACTCCTTACAAATAAGGAACTACTCAAGCAATTACCTCTCTGGAATCTGYTTCTCATGATGCTGAATGGATTGTCCACCGATTCAACCGATTCCATAACCAGACCCATAGCATATACCTGAAAGAAAAGACAGATCAATCACATAAAAAAATGCTTTACATACCAACATTAAAACAATTTTCCCCCTTAAACCATGATTTGACAATTGATGACATTCCCTAAATAATACATACCATGAACACAAAAAAAAGTGAATAGCCATACCAAAATTTCTGCAAGGATGTTTTTGTAGGTGAATCCCTAGTTTTCCATGCAGTGAATAACAGGGGATCTCTAATTCTCTCTTTCTTTCTTTCTCTCTCGGAGGACCTGAGCCCTAGGACCATGACTCAGGACTACCTGGCATGATGACTCCTTGCTGTCCCCAGGCCACCTGGCTGTGCTGCTGCTCCAGTTTCAACTGTTCTGCCTGTGGCTATGGAACCCTGACCTGTCCACCGGACGTGCTACCTGTCCCAGACCTGCTGTTTTCAACTCTCTAGAGACAGCAGGAGCGGTAGAGATACTCTCAATGATCGGCTATGAAAAGCCAACTGACATTTACTCCTGAGGTGCTGACRTGRTGCACCCTCGACAACTACTGTGATTATTATTATTTGACCATGCTGGTCATTTATGAACATTTGAACATCTTGGCCATGTACTGTCATAATCTCAACCCGGCACAACCAGAAGAGGACTGGCCACCCCTCAGAGACTGGTTCCTCTCTAGGTTTCTTCCTAGGTTCTTGCCTTTCTAGGGAGTTTTTCCTAGCCACTGTGCTTCTACATCTGGATTGCATGCTGTTTGGGGTTTTAGGCTGGGTTTCTGTACAGCACTCTGTGACATCGGCTAATGTAAAAAGGGCTATATAAATACATTTGATTGATTGATTGATATTTGGGGAGTTTCTCCCATTCCCCTCTACAGATCCTCTCAAGCTCTGTCAGGTTGGATGGGGAGCGTCGCTGCACAGCTATTTTCAGGTCTCTCCAGAGATGTTAGCTAACTAAGATTTTGAAAGTATGATGTTGACATGATCAGTCCATATAACATGATTTTACGTCATTTTATCTGTGGCCAATGACCTTGAGCTTTCTTGGATTGGCACTTTTAATGTAACTCTATGGCCTGTCTCTTATACACATCTAGATGTGTATAAGAGACAGGGGACAAGACATGATCAAAGACAAAACATGACAGTTTCTCCCATTCCCCTCTACAGATCCTCTCAAGCTCTGTCAGGTTGGATGGGGAGCGTCGCTGCACAGCTATTTTCAGGTCTCTCCAGAGATGTTAGCTAACTAAGATTTTGAAAGTATGATGTTGACATGATCAGTCCATATAACATGATTTTACGTCATTTTATCTGTGGCCAATGACCTTGAGCTTTCTTGGATTGGCACTTTTAATGTAACTCTATGGCAGCACCTAAAGGGCTAGAATTTTCGAGGTCTAGCCTTAGACTTGGCCTCATGAGTGACAGAACACTGAGCCAATCACAGCGCAACGCTCTGTATTTTCTGCTGGCTTGCACCACCACCACAGAAAGCATTGAGCTAGGTTGAAACACCTGCATTATGGAGCTGCTTTACTCAAGAAAACAAAAAAGAGACCATGTTTGTATGCGGCTTTATTAACTCAATGATATATATTTTTTAACATTGTTGCAAACTGATATGTGACACATGTTAAATACCCCCATCAGCCCTATAGTTTTTAAATTAGCCATCTGGCGTTAGCTCAACCGTCCCGTGCTTTAACCCTGTTACGGTGGGTTCATTTTTAAAGGGATACTGCGAGACTGCGATTTCGGTCGTTTTTCGACATACCCAGAGTCAGATGAAATCGTGAATACCATTTTTGGCTCTGAATGTCGTTAGCTTAGCACAATTGCTGAAAGTCTGCCGGTATAGTAGCCAGCTTATTGTAACATTGTACATCTCAATGGCTCTGCAGATGCTATCACAGATTCCATAGTGAGACAGATAATACACTGCGATCTCTATGCGACTATGGGACAGAGAACGAGGACTTGGATAGAATCTCGTTTCTTTTGATTCGTTTCTTATCAGTAAAATTAACGAATGTTCTTTGACGTTCTCCCGAGTGGCGCAGCAGTGATAGAGGCGTCACTACAGACCCTGGTTCGATCCCGGGCTGRATCACAACCGGCTGTGATCGGGAGTCCGAATAGGGCGGCGCACAATTGGCCAATCGTTGTCCGGATTTGGGGAAGGTTTAGCCGGGGTATGCCGTCATTGTAAAATAAGAATTTGTTCTTAACTGACTTGCCTAGMTAAATAAAGGGTTAAARAAATMACAAAATAAAAGACAACATATGGCCGTGTATTACTTTTCCGTATGGGACTGTTGTCCCCGARGCAACCACTAGATGGAGCMTTAGGTCTACTCCATCTAGCCARAACGGTAGAAACATTAACAAACTGTCTGTTGCGACAGATCATCAATATCAATGAGTYACGTGTTGTAAAAGGCATCGGTGCACTTTGAAAACACACAACCCAATCCCTCCCAGTTTATCAACTGGTCATTCAGTACAGCACCGTATCCGTTCAATTGAACGTTTTTCTTATGTTTTTTATGTACTGAACGCAGCCCMGTTGTTCATACGCGTATGTTCCCTCTCATTGGCTGGAATGGTCCCAGCTGATCTCGCCTGCCTTCCGTCTTTGACAACATGTATTTCCATTGTTAGATCGTCACAGCGACCGCAGTGGTGACCATTATTAAGGCAGTGGCGACCCTGTTTGGAGACCCAAATTTTACATAAAAATAATATATATACGTTATTATTCTTTGTTGGGGGGGGGCTTACCTGTTTTGCATGTATTTGGGCATTAAGTAAAAGTCTATGTTTATGGCAAATCCCTAAAAACGCTATGTAAACATCTCTGAATCATGGATTACAGTTTATCCTGGCCCATGGACTACTTTCAGGGTAAGGTGTAAAAAAAGTTAACTATCCCTTAATTGAATTTACAAATCAGTCATTGCAATTAGGGCATTAATCAATCATTGCAATTAGGGCATTAATCAATCATTGCAATTAGAGCATTAATCAATCATTGCAATTAGGGCATTAATCAATCATTGCAATTAGGGCATCAATCAATTAGGCCATCAATCAATCAATGAGGGCATCAATCAATGAATTATCCCACCAATCAATAAATTAGGGCACCAATCAATCAATTAGGGCATTAATAGGATTTATTATTAAACTGAATCTGATAAGCTTTTCACATTGAGGATTTTTCCTTTTTAATTTTTTTTCCTTTGAGCCCAAATCCAACCCCTGATTGTTCTATGCACTCATTATCTTCTAGTTGTTGCTTTCCCTCCACAGATGCTGTCATGAAGCGCTTCCTGGGTGAAACACAGGAACAWGTGGGAACGGCTTAAAACAGTAAAATGGCTGAATTGAGAAGCGATGAGATAAAAAAATATATAATAATGAATATGATCAAATTTAAGTTTAGTGTTTTGTGTCATTTGTTCTGTTTTATTACCATGACTACAAGTACACTATATACAGTATACGAAAGTATGTGGACACCCCTTCAAATGAGTGGATTCGGCTATTTCAGCCACACCGTTGCTGACAGGTGTATAAAATCGGGCACACAGCCATGCAATTTCCATACACAAACATTGGCAGTAGGCTGACCTTACTGAAGAGCTCAGTGACTTTCAACGTGGCACKGTCATAGGATGCCACCTTTCCAACAAGTCAATGTTTCACATTTCTGCCCTGTTAGAGCTTCCCCTGGTCAACTGCTGTTATTTTGAAGTGGAAACATATAGGAGCAACAACAGCTCAGCCGTGAAGTGGTAGGCCACACAAGATCACAGAATGGGACCGCCGAGTGCTGAAGAGCGTAGTGCGTAAAAATCATCTGTCATTAAAATCATCACACTCACTACTGAGTTCCAAACTGCTTCTGGGAGCAACGTCAGCACAAMAACTGTTTCTTCGGGAGCTTCATGAAATGGGTTTCCGTGGCCGAGCAGCCGAACACAAGCCTAAGATCATCATGCGCAATACCAAGCGTCGGCTGGAAGGGTGTAAAGCACGCTGTTGGATTCTGGAGCAGTGAAAACGCGTTCTCTGGAGTGATGAATCCCGCTTCACCCTCTGGCAGTCCGACGGACCAATCTGGGATTGGCGGATTCCAGGAGAGGGCCTGCCTCAATGCATAGTGCCAACTGTACATTTTGGTGGAGGAGGAATAAGGGTCTGGGGCTGTTTTTCATGGTTTGTGCTAGGCCCCTTAGTTCCAGGGAAAGGAAATCTTAATGCTACAGCATACAATGACATTCTAGATGATTCTGTGCTTCCATGGACACCTGCTCGTCAAACAGCTCATTCCAAAACCATGGCCATTAATATTGAGTTGGTCCCGCCTTTTGCTGCTATAACATCCTACAGTCTTCTGGGAAGGCTTTCCACTAGATGTTGGAACATTGCTGCAGGGACATGCCCCATAACATCAAAGACCCACCAACATATTTTACAGTAGGTATGGGGTTCTTTTCTACTCATGCATTCTCATTTTGACTCGAAACCCACCACTGGTGTGCTTGGTTTTTCATGTCATATGACAAATATAAATGCCTGTAATTTGATAAAAGGCATCGTCACTTGGATTTGGTCAGATGACATGAAAATAGAGTTCTTTGTRCACAGAAGTGGTGGGTTTGGGCTTCGAAATTAGAACGCATGAGCATTCTCTAGCTTCAAACACTAGTAGTGCCAAAGGGGGCGGTGTTGCAATCTACTGCAGAGATAGCCTGCAGAGTTCTGTCTTACTTTCCAGGTCTGTACKCAAACAATTCGAGCTTCTACTTTTWWWAAATCCACCTTTCCAGAAACAGGTCTCTCACCGTTGCCGCTTGCTATAGACCACCCTCTGCCCCCAGCTGTACCCTGGACACAATATGTGAATTGATTGCCCCCCATCTATCTTCAGAGCTCGTGCTGCTAGGTGACCTAAACTGGGACATGCTTAACACCCTGGCCCTCCTACAATCTAAGCTTGATGCGTTTCCGTTAACACAGGAAACCTCATAGATATCATCATAACCAACTTGCCCTCCACCCCCAAAACCAATTCTTCCTTTGGCCGCCTTTCCTTCCAGTTCTCTGCTGCCGATGACTGGAATGAACTGCAAAAATCACTGAYCCTGGAGACTCATATCTCCCTCACTAGCTTTAAGCACCAGCTGTCAAAGCAGCTCACAGATCACTGCACCTGTACATAGCCCATCTGTAAATAGCCCATCCAACTACCTCATCCCCATACTGTATTTATTTATTTTGCTCCTTTGCACCCCAGTATCTCTACTTGCACATTCATCTTCTGCACATCTACCATTCCAGTGTTTAATTGCTATATTGTAATTACTTCGCCACCATGGCCTATTTATTGCCTTACCTCCCATATCCTACCTCATTTGCACACACTGTATANTTTAATTGCTATATTGTAATTACTTCGCCACCATGGCCTATTTATTGCCTTACCTCCCATATCCTACCTCATTTGCACACACTGTATATAGACTTTGTCTACTGTATTATTGACTGTATGTTTGTTTATTCCATGTATAACTCTGTGTTGTTGTATGTGTCGAACTGCTTTGCTTTATCTTGGCCAGGTCGCAGTTGTAAATGAGAACTTGTTCTCAACTAGCCTACCTGGTTAAATAAAGGTGAAATATATWTATTTTTTTAAATAGTAAATTTGTAATGGCCTGAAAGGGACCAATCATGGTAGAGAAGCATCACATACTATCTGTGCCATCAGAACTGTAAGATTGTGGCACTTTAAAGACAAGATAATAAAAAATATCCAAATGCTTTTCTTCCAGGGAAGACCAACTAACTGCATTTTCTACCATAAGTAGTAAAAACAAGCAGATGTAACACTAATAAAGTACATGTTGGCAAAAGTGGCTTGTGTTTTTGTGTCTGTGATAAAACGTTATTCTATCAGGGGTTGGCATCAACTCAGAATTTTTAAATTGACTCCCATTCAACTTGTGAGTTGAAATTGAATTAGCCACACCCCCACAGGATGTAGAATTTGAGTTTGAGTGACAGAAAGTAGAATTTAATTCAGTGCAATTCAAATAAATTCCACTCAGTCATAGAACATGAGAGTCTCATTGAATCTGACAGGTCACACCTCCAGATACCAAAGGATATATAACTTTTCTCTGGAAACAATGTTCATATACTCTTTTATCACTCTTTTAGCACTTTAGTGCTTAGAATAGCCAATTATATTATATATCCATCAACAATTTCATTAGTTTGGCTTCTTTTTGAAGGCCCTCAGGGTAAACTTGAGGGTTAAACTAATGCATTCTGGGAATGTAGTATTTTCCCCATATTGAACAAAATGTAAGTGATTCGTGAAATATACCCAGCTAGCACATTTGGTTCCTTGGAAGTTGTGGTTTCCCACTGGTTCTGGGAACAAAGCCATAAGTTTCCTGACCAGTAAAACTGAAAGTTTTTTGATCAGAAGTGAAAAATGTGCCTGTTCTAGGGAACGTTAACTTTTATGTTGCAGGCAGGTTCTGAAAATGTTTTACTATGGTTCCCTGAAAGTTTTCCTGGAAGGTTTTATTAAGGTTCTGAGAACGGAAATTCTAGATTATTTCAAAGGTAATTAAATAACGTTCTGAGAACAGAAATTACAGAACTCCACAGATAGGACACATGGAAATGAATTTGCTTAGACATAAATCATACAAACAGATTTATTTTATTTTTATCATTTATTTTTTTTATTGTTGCACCGCGTCGGTGAGAGTCGAACCAAATACAAAGCTGTTCATTTTTTAGTCTGTTCAAACAGACTATAGATAAAAACAGGATAAATAGAGTTTTGTTGATGCRGAGAACAAGATGTTTATGTTCTTAAATAACATTCTTAGAATGTTCTCTGAACGTTACTAAAGTTTTCTTGTGTTTTTTTTTCTATCAATTTGAAAACATTAGTTTAAATAGAACCATGAGGACACCTGTAGGAAACATTATGCTGACAATACTGAAATTCCCACAGAAGATCGTTGTTTCATAACATTCTCTTAACTATTTGAGAACTTCCCAATGTCAAACAGTTGGAGATCATTCTAGACTTTACCAAAAAATGCAATTGGATTGAACATGTTTGAATTACTTTAGAATATTTCGGTTAAATAATGAAATAAAAGCTTTGTCAGTTTGTTAATGTGCTGGAGAGGATTTCAAGGCCAGCAACTATTGCACCATTCTCTAGAATGTTTGGGGAGTTCTAGCTCTACGAATATGGTTTCCAGAAGTCGTGTAATGGGGTAATAATTAGGATATTTGCATCGGTTGTTTTCCTTGATCATGTCATTTAAGATTCCTGAAAATAAATGTTAGGCAAAAATGTTATTGCATGGTATAAAAACATGTTTGATGTTTTATGTTATTTGTAAAGACTACAACTATAGAGAAGTGAAGAGACATTGAATTTCATTTGAATTTCACATAATTCTATTATTTTTCTTAATTAAATTGGCAATTGCTTATTCCTTTCTACATAATCAAATTCAAATTAAATCATTTTAATGAATTGTGAGCATTCTCAATGGGTGGCAAGTAGCGCTGGTGGAGGCGTTGATTAGTATTGTAAAGGTTGCAAAGATCAATCCTGAGCTGGACAAGGTTAAAATAGTCTATTCTGCCTGAGACAAGGAATCCACTGTTCTAGCGTCTTGAAAATAAGAATTATGTTCTTAGACTTGGCTTCTTATTAGAATAAAGATTTAAATTCTGGATATGGAGCACACCTGTAGTCTAACTGATTCCTAGTGTTGTTGTGGTGGTAGCTCTGTGATTGTGGCTTCATCTGACGCATGACTGGTGCTGTAGATGTTTAAAGTGTTATAGTTGCGTTGCTGGTAGGGTCATTAAGATTGCTGTTTTGGTCAAAGTCATTGTAGTGAAGGGGTTTGACCCGGCGGAGAATGAGATAAGGGAGCAGAGTGGAAGAGAAGAGAGAAGTGAGAGAGAAACTGGAGGTAGAATGTTTGTTGTTTGGTGAAAAAGGTGAGGGTAGGGTGAGAGAGGACTGAGGTCTGAATGCTTGTTTTGTTTGGTGAAAAGGTGAGGGTAGGGTGAGAGAGAAACTGAGGTAGAATGGCGATTGTTGTTTGGTGAAAAGTGAGGGTTAGGTGTGAGAGAGAAACTGAGGTAGAATGGCCTTTGTTGTTTGGTGAAAAAGGTGAGGGTAGGGGTGAGAGAGAACTGAGGTAGAATGGCTTGTTGTTTGGTGAAAAAGGTGAGGGTAGGGTGAGAGAGAAAAGGCGACATGTAAAAAGCTGAAGTTGAGAGAAATAACTGACACGTCCTCTCTTTCTTTCTTTCTTTCTTTCTTTCTTTCTTTCTTTCTTTCTTTCTTTCTTTCTTTCTTTCTTTCTTTCTTTCTCTCTCTTCCTCTTTCTCTCAAGCACAGTGTCTTTGGTTTGTTGAGTTTCTGTTACCACCCTCAACACTGATCGGTTCATTTCCTGTCACACACACACACACACACACTCCTACACACATTTACATGCACACACGCAGAGTCACACACAACACAGACAAGGTCGTTTAGACCACAAATACACTCAGAGTTGGCTGGACAGACAAACAGACAGACAGGAGGACCGGTTCCTTTCTCTCTACAAGTTAACCCTTCTACAACTCAGGTACCTGTGCTTTTTTTTTTTTTACATAATGTTCTCTAACACAACATTTTCTAACATAATGTTGTCTAACACATCGCATTTTCTAAGATCATGATCTCCTATTGATACTGTGGCAGGTGTTACAGAGGTTTTTAAAACTCGAGACACAACAAGAATGTCAGCTATGAGGTAGTGTGACATTATACTCCGGTATAACAAAGACAGACAGAGAGAAAGACGYGGTTCTGAATGGTTTAGATCCGTATTTAAACACACCAGGCTAGTTACTAATACATTTAACTGTTGAATATAAATAGCCTTGTTTTGTTTTTTTTACATAACGTTTCACAATTGTGGAAGTTGTATCTCTCTCTAGGGAATAATCTTTCCACAATAAAGTGTTCAGATAAGTGTAATCTAAGATATTCATTGCTCTCTGTTTTAGATACAGTACAGTGAACTATCACAAAACTTCACAAAAAAAAATTTCTTCCTTTTTTTTCAAAAGATGATCATCGTTAATCTCATGTCTATAGCAACGGTGACAAGTTGTCACCAGGAAGTGACAGTATCACACTTTTAAAAGAAACTCCCCCTAAAAAATCAACTTCTCATTTTGAAAATGGCCTATTGTGACATCGATATGAGTCAGAAACATTGATTCTAGTGTCAAAATTGACAACAAAAATGTAAATAAGGTCATTTTTGTCATAAAATCAGTCTGATGCAAAACTGAGATTAGCAAAATGATAGGATTAAAGGAATGAAGGGTACCATGACAGTTTTCCTTGGGTTGGGCTTATTTKAACCCTGCCCACAGCTGGCAGCACCCAAGTAATCGTCAATTAGGAGTCTAGCTGCATGTGACCCCATTGTAATGCCCATGGTCAATTTGGTTTGATATTTGATATCCCTATGAGAGATCCCTAGTTAAGGACCATRYGTAAATTACACAATGTACATGGGACAATATTTTTAAAAGATCAATAACTCKAAATTTCAATGATTTAAAAACCTCAAACCAACTACAGTTCATCCSGAAAGTATTCAGAGCCCTTCGCTTTTTCCACATTTTATTACATTACAGCCTTATTCTAAAATGGATTAAATCGTTTTTGCTCCCTCATCAATCTACACACAAAACCCCATAATGACATCACAGAACCCCATAATGACATCACAGAACCCCATAATGACATCACAAAACCCCATAATGACATCACAGAACCCCATAATGACATCACAGAACCCCATAATGACATCACAAAACCCCATAATGACAAAGCAAAAACAGTTTTTTTTCTCTCCACCCCCCCACCCTCCCCTCTCTCCCTGTTCTCCCCCAGATGGAGTTTGCCTGCAGTCACGTAGTGTGTAACTGGAGCCCAGAAGGGAGTTTAATGGGGGGGTCAGATGAGGGGGGTTCAGGTTTGAGTGTGTACCCCTGTAGTCCTCCAGGTGAGGGGGGGACCACAGATCCAAGTGTAGCCCTCAGACTGTCTGTCACAGAGCACACGTACGACAACCGCATCTCAGTCATCCCTCAGCAAGGTAATGTACAGACATGGCACCGCTCAACACACATACACACTGCTGCTACTGCTGAAAGAGCCACTCAGTTTCACACTCAGAGGAAATGTCTGCGTGGGGTGAGGAGTGGCAGAGGTGTGAAGATGTCAGCCGTAAGAAACTTCACATACACTGCCTAGATGATCTCTTATCAGCTCTCACTGCAGTGTCACCAAGTTCATCTTTCACCCACCACAGCACACACACACAACACACCACACACACACACACCACACACACACACACACACACACACACCACACACCACACCACTTGAGCTCCATGTAGCTAGATGATTGATGATGTACATTGTATGAATGATTGATACTATTGAGGATGATACTATTGTATATTGATGCATTATATTGATTGACAATATTGATGATACTATTGATGTGATATTGTCATATATTGATTGATGATATACTATTGATGATATTGATGATGTACTATTGATGATATTTGTATGATGATATTGATGATAATTGATGATATACTTATTGATACTGATGATATACTATGATATATGTACTATTGATGTGTATGATGACCTGATTACGATGATGATAGTATATTGATGTGAATACTATTGTCGATGACTATTGTAATCTGATGTGATACTATTGATGATGACATGATGATATACTTGATAATGACATGGATATGATGATATGATGATATTACTATTATGTATGATGATACTATGTGATGATGATTAGATATTGATGAATGAAATATTTGATGAATGAATACTATTGAGGATATTGATGAGATGATATTGACTAATATGATATGAATATTGATGATACTATGATGATACTATTGATGTACATGATGTAACTATATTGATATATTGATGATGATACTAATGTGATATATTGGATGATCGATACTATTGATGATATATGATGTGATAATTACTATTGATGTTGAATACTATTGATGCATGCATGACTGATGAGTTGATGATCCATGAGTAGCTTATACTAGATGAGGATACTATTGGATGTTATAATATGAAACATATATTGTACTGATGACTGATACTATTGATGATGAACTTTGATGAGTGATATACCTATTTGATGATGTAATATACTATGTTATGAAGTACTTTGATGGATAACTATATTGATGCATGATATGTGGATGCATACTACTGATGTATATTGATGATGATACTCATTGATGATTGATACGATATTGATTATATTGATGGTTGATACTATTGATATATTGATAATGTATGATAAAAATCTCTCTTCTGT
>NW_019943616.1:189558-192199 GCF_002910315.2 Salvelinus sp. IW2-2015
TCAGGATGACCCTCCAAGAGCGCTGCCTCTCTACTTAATACTTCACCTCTCCGCCGAGTCGCCATTGTTACCTTCAATGACGAGGTATCGATTGATTTATTGATTGATTTTGGGGTCAAAAAAGAAATTTGAACGAGGCGGTGGATTTGAGGGAGGGAGGGAGGCTGAGGGTGTAGAGAGAGACAGGGAGGGAGGGAGGGAGAGAGGGAGGGAGGGAGGCATGAGGTGTAGAGGGAGGGAGGGAGTTATAGAGAGAAGGGAGGGAGGCTTGAGGAAGGGTATAGAGAGAGAGAGAGGGAGGGTGGGTTGGAGGTAGGCTGAGGGAGGGAGAGAGGCTGAGCGAGGAAGAGAAGCTGAGGGAGGGTTGGAGAGAGAGAGGGAGGGAGGCTGAGGGGTATATAGAGGAGGGAGGGAGGGAGGGAAACAGGTACAGCTGTGACACAAATCATACATTTTTTTAATGTATGATATGTCTCTGACTCCTATTTGAAATGGTGTCACCTAATTACTTAACCACTTTCCTCTGTGTGTCTGTTGGTGACAATGACATTCTAACATTCTGACTAAAACTCAGCAAGCACTCACCTCTTGTTGTGCCATATCAACATAGAGACAAAGAAGATAAGGACTTTTTTTATGTAGTTTAAGACAAGAGTTATAAGAATTGTATTAGTAACTAGGCACTCTACGAAGATTTAGAATAATTAGTATATAGCGCCTTCGGTTTGATAAATGCGCTTTACAYATTATTTTTATTAATTATTATTAAAGGCCCAGTGCTGTCAAAAACGTGATTTCCCTGTGTTTTATATATATTTCCACACTATGAAGTTGGAATAATACTGTGAAATTGTGAAAATTATGATAATGCCCTTTTAGTGTAAGAGCTGTTTAAAAAGGCTGCCAGAAATGTTTGCTTGTTATGCATGGGTGTAACAGCTGTCGTCTTCCTCGTCTGAGGAGGATAAGCTAGAAGGATCGGAGGACCAATGAGCAGCGTGGTAATTGTTCATCTTACTTAAATAAAGGTGAACACTCAAAATACAAAACAACAAAAGTGACAACCGAAACAGTTCTGTCTGGTGCAGACACACAAAGACTGAAAACAACCACCCACAAAACCCAACACAAAACAGGCTACCTAAATATGGTTCCCAATCAGGGACAACGATTGACAGCTGCCTCTGATTGAGAACCATATCAGGCCAAACACAGATTTAGCAAAACATAGAAATACAAACATAGACTGCCCACCCCAACTCACGCCCTGACCATACTAAATAAAGACAAAACAAAGGAAATAAAGGTCAGAACGTGACAATGGGTGGGGTATTGGACCACCTGACAACATCACCAGGCAGGATAAGTTAATAGACCAATGACAAAGAGAGATTCAAACCTCTCTTGCCAATAACAGCTAGTATTCAGGTTATAGCTCCCAGACAGTCCAAGCTAAATTCTTGATTGAGAAATTGCTCTCTGTTTAAGAAGCTATTTTGGTTTCTTTTTTTGAGCATTTGAAAACAATCACAGTACTTAATTGTTATCCAGAACTTATTTGATCAATTGGATAAAACCAGCTGCATTTGGGACCTTTAAAGTTTAAGATAAGGATGACGAGGGTTATGTAGTACTTGCAGTTGAAACGACAGTGTCTGCTACCATCTGTGACATTGTGTTAGCTCTAGTTGTTCCTACTACAAGTAGTGTGTCATATTGCCTCAGACTGGAAAACTACTGGCAGACAGTTCTGTATGACACAGATTTTGTGAACTGTAGTAGTGTATTTGAGTTATGACAAGATAACCTACTCTGTTCCATAACATTTAGTTATTAACAACAGAGTTATGACAAGAGAACCTACTCTGTACCATAAAATCTAGCTATCAACAACATAATTATGACAAGATAACCTACTCTGTACCATAAAATTATCAGCAACAAGGGATGTTGATTTTGAAAAACGTCATTTTTATTGCATACAATGCTCTGCCGACTTTTCCTTCGAGTGCATTCACTGCCATATTAAAGTTTCCCGATGCAAATATTGTCAGACCAAGGTATGAGTCATGTTTTTTGTGTTCAATGATGGTGTTGTTCAAGGTGGATTTATATTTGTGTTTCTGACATCTGTTTTTTGGGGGGGGGGGGGGATCATGATTTTCAGGGGGGGGGGGGGGGTTATTTACTGCCAGGCCCAATTATGGCAATATTGCTCTAGAATGTCTTTGGTTGGTGATAGCAGAACCAAATCATCAGCATATAGCAGGTAGTTTACCTCTGTGTCAGATAGTGTGAGTCCTGGGCTGGAGAAGGGTCCAACATGTCTGATAATTCATTGATATAAATGTTGAAAAGGTTTTCTCTCTCTCTCTCTCTCTTATTGCCTCTCTCTCTCTCTCTCTCCTATGCCCTCTCTCTCTCTCTCTCTCCTATTGCCCTCTCCTCTCTTTCTCTGTCTGAGAAAGTACGTCCGTCCGTGGTTGTTGTCCGTCCGTCCATCCGTCCGTCCGTCCGTCCGTCCGTCCTCCGTCCGTCCGTCCGTTCCGTCTGTCTGTCTGTCTGTCTGTCTCTCCAACCCTCCCTCGGCCTCCCAACCCACCCTCCCTCTCTCTCTCCTATAACTCTCATCTCTCTCTTG
>NW_019943616.1:192224-195352 GCF_002910315.2 Salvelinus sp. IW2-2015
TACGTCTCCTTGTTGTTGTCCTCCGTCCATCCTCCGTCCGTCCGTCCGTCCGTCCGCTCCGTCCGTCCGTCCGGCTCCGTCTGTCTGTCTGTCTGTCTGTCTCTCCAACCCTCCCTCAGCCTCCAACCCCACCCTCCCTCTCTCTCTCCTAACTCTATCTCTCTCTGTCTCCTCCTCTCTCTCTGATCTTTCCCTCTCTCTCTCTTTCCTCTCTCCTATGCCCTCTCTTCTCTTCTCTCCTCTCTCTCGCCTCATGCCCTCTCTTCTCTGTCTCGCATTACTCTCTAGGTCTCTGGTCCGTTACCTCCAATCCGCCGCCCCTTCCTCCCTCCGTCTCGTCGTCGTCCTTCTCTGTCCTGCCCTCTTCTCTCTCTCTTCCTCTCTTCATCTCTCATATTTTCCCCCTCTCTCTTCTCTCTTCTCTCTCTTCCTCGCTCTCTCTCTTTTTCTTTTTCCTTTCTTCATTTCCCCTCTTCTTTTTTTCTCTCTCTCCTTTTATCCTCTCCTCTTCTATTGCCCTCTCTCCTTTCTCTCTCATGTGTTTCACTGACAGTAATTCAACAATCAGTTATTTGATTGTTTGCCACACCCACTGCCGACATTGTGAGCTCCAATTGTAGGCTATGCACTTGTGATTTAAAACAATCCACAGCTTTGTGGCTACATCATGCTCTCAGGTGTACTATTTACAATCATTTTATGTATTTCTGTCTAGACAGGAGTAATTACATCATTTTGACCAATTTTAATTAAATGTACTTTTGGGGAAGCTTAGGTTCCCATCGCCTATGTTTGTATCTACCAACAGGCCTACCTGTTGCATCAATGTTTTATTGTTCTACTCATTTTCCCTCCCTCTCTCTGTAGGTAGTAGTGTATGGTGATGGTTCAGGTGTACCCGTCTCTCTGAGGGACTGGGCTCTAGTTGATTATGACTATCTGAGACAACGGGGTCAACAGTACAACACTCCACACTGTATAGCTGAGAGCTACCAACACCTCTCACTGAGAGTCAAAGAGTGAGTGTCTGTCTGGCTGGTTCTCTGTCCGTCCGTCCGTTGGTTTTTGTCTGGCTGTTTGTCCGTCGGTTCGTCTGGCTGGCTGGTTGACTGCCTGCCTGTCTATCTGTATGTCTTATTAAAACTATCTCTCTCCCCTTTCTAACTCTCTCTCTCTCCATCTCTCCAGGTTCCGAGAACACGGGGCTACAGCGTTGGGTCCTGCAGCCTTGGTCTCCGTTGCCATGGCGTCTCGATTCGTGGGGTCAAAGGTCAGTCAGAGCTGAGCGTTCCATCCAACAGCAGTTCACTTAAGGTATCACAACCAATCAGATGCCTCGTTGAAATTCTGACAGCCTATCAGACATCATGTCTCATTTCTGTCAACTCCTATGTCATTGTTATGATCAGTTATAACCTCTCAGTGTTCTGTGTTCTGTGATTGGTTGACCTCTAGGTGATCTTGTGTACAGACGGGCGAGCTAACATCGGATTGGGTGAGATGGAGGAGAGTCCCGCCCCTTTCTCCTCCCCCCAGTCACCTTACTTCTACAGACAGCTAGCCAACGAGGCAGCTAACAAAGGGTTAGTGTACGCCCTAACTAGCTAACAGAGGGTTAGTGTACCCCCTAACTAGCTAACAGAGGGTTAGTGTACCCCCTAACTAGCTAGTCACTAACCCTCTTGTTAGCCTAGCTTTCAGGGCGGCTACACTAACCCTTCTGTTAGCTCGTTAGGGGGTACACACTTACACCCTCTGTTTGCTAGCTTAGGGGCTTACCACTGACACCCTCTGCTAGCTAGTTAGGGGTACACTAACCCTCTGGTTAGATAGTTAGGGGGTACACTAACCCTTCTGTTGCTAGTTTAGGGTTACACTAACCCCCTGTTAGCTTTTAGGGGGCTACACGTAATCCTCCTGTTAAGCTACCACCGTGGCAATCGGTGTTAGCACGGTACACCTAACCCTCTGTTAGCTTACTTAGGGGGCTACTTACTAACCCTCTGTTAGCTACGTCTAGCGGGCTAACACATACAATCTGATATAGGCCTTAGTTTAGCGGGTACACTAACCCTCTGTATGCTTCGTTAGGGGTACACTGAACCCTCTGTTAGCTAGTTACGGCGCGTACACCTACACTCTCGTGAGCTAGTTTATGCGTACACTAACCCTCTGTTAGCTACGTTAGGGGTACACTAACCCTCTGTTAGCTAGTTATGGGGTACAACACACCCTCTGTTAGCTTGTTTAGGGGTACACTAACCTCTCGTGTAGCTAGTTAGGGGCTACACTAACGTCCTCTGTTAGCTAGTTAGGGGTGCTACAACACTAACCTCGTTCTGTAAGGACTATCTGTTAGGGGTACCACTAAACCCTCCTGTTAGCTATTAGGGGGCTACACTAACCCTCTGCTTTAGATATGTTAGGGGTACACTAACCCTCTGTTAGCTAGTTAGGGGGTACACTAACCCCCTGTTAGCTTGTTAGGGTACACTAAGTTCTTCTGTTGCTACCACCTGGAATAGTTAGCGGCCACTACCTCGTTACGTCACTAACCCTCTGTTAGCTAGTTTAGGGGTACACTAACCCTCGTGTTAGCTAGTTAGGGGTACACTCAACCCCTGTTAGCTATGTTAGGGGTACACTAACCCGTTGCAGTAGGTACCTATTGAGCTAGTTAGGCGGTACTACTAAACCCTTCTGTTTAAGATAGATCTAGGGGAAACCCGTGGTAGGATACACTAACCCTCTGTTAGCTAGTTAGGGGGACACTAACCTCGTACCTAGTTAGGTACACTCACCTCGTAATAGTTAGGGGTACACTACACCTCTGTTAGCTAGTTATGGGGTACACTAACCCTCCTGTTTGTAGTAGGGCTCCTAACCTGGTTTAATAGTTAGGGGTACCACTAACCCTTACTCGTTAGGGGTACTCACCCCTTCTATGAGGGCTACACTAACCCTCTTTAGCTAGTTAGGGTACACTACACCCTCTGTTAGACTGTTAGGGGCGTACAACTACCCTCCTTTAGCTAGTTAGGGGGCTAAAACTAACCCTCTGTTAACGCTAGTTAGGGGTCTTACACTAAACCCTCTGATTAGCTAGTTAGGGTACACTAACCTCGGGA
>NW_019943616.1:201623-213063 GCF_002910315.2 Salvelinus sp. IW2-2015
TGACGGACCGTAGTGGAGTAGGTTAAAGCTTCAAGTTCCTCGGAGTAACATCACTGGACAATCTGAAATCGCAACAATTGCAGGGTCTTCAGAGGGTGGCACGGTCTGCCCAACGCATCACCGGGGGAAACTACCTGCCCTCCCAGGACACCTACACACCCGATGTCACAGGAAGGCAAAAGATCATCAAGGACAACAACCACCCGAGCCACGGCTGTTCACCCGCTATCATCCAGAAGGCGAGGTCAGTACAGGTGCATCAAAGCGGACCGAGAGACTGAAAAACAGTTCTATCTCAAGGCCATCAGACTGTTAATAGCCATCACTAGCTGCGTACACCCAGTTACTCAACCTGCACCTTAGAGGCTGCTGCCCATATACATAGATATAGGGCCTTTAAAAAGAAGAAACGAAGACAGACAGACAGACAGACAGACAGACAGGACAGGCAGGCAGACAGAGCAGGACAGGCAGCAGGCAGCAGATAAGACAGACAGACAGACAGACAGACAGACAGGCAGACAGACCACAGACAGCAGACAGACAGACAGACAGACAGAGACAGGACAGACAGACAGACCAGACCAGAGACAGACAGACAGACCACCTGGGAGTCTGTGTGAGGTCATCACAGATGGTTGTCATGGTATTGATCCAGTTTCCGTAGATACTCTCCTCCTTTGGGTTGGACCTCTGCTCACTGGAGACAAGAGGTTATAGGGTACATCCACACACAAAACACACACACCACACACACACACACACACACACAACACACACCACACACACACAACACACACACACACACACACACACACCACACCACACACACACACACACCACACCACACACACACACACACCACACACACACACACACACACACACGTACATACATACAGTTGAAAGTCGAAGTTTACATACACTTAGGTTGGAGTCATAAAACTCGTTTTTCAACCACCTCCACAAATTCTTTGTTAACAAACAATGTTTTTGGCAAGTCGGTTAGGACATTACTTTGTGCATGAACAAAGTAATTTTTCCAACAATTGTTTACAGACAGATTATTTCACTTATAATTCACTGTATCACAATTCCAGTAGGTCAGAAGGTTTACATACACTAAGTTACTGTGCTTAACAGCCTTGGAAAATTCCAGAAAAGGATTGTCATGCGTTTTTAGAAGCTTCTGATAGGCTAATTGACATAATTTGAGTCAATTGAGGTGTACCTATGGATGTATTCAAGGCCTACCTTCAACTCAGTGCCTCTTTGCTTGACATCATGGTTAAAAATCCAAAGAAAATCAGCCAAGACCTCAGTAAACACTTGTAGACCTCCACAAGTCTGGTTCATCCTTGGAGCAATTCCAAACCTGAAGGTACCACGTTCATCTGTACAAAACTGTAGTACGCAAGTATAAAAACACCATGGGACCACGCAGCCGTCATTACGCTCAGGAAGAGATGCATTCTGTCTCCTAGAGATGAACGACTGGTGCGAAAAGTGCAAATCAATCCTAGAACAACAGCAAAGGACCTTGTGAAGATGCTGGAGGAACAGGTAAAAAAGTATCTCTATCCACAGTAAAAAGAAGTCTATATCGACATACCTGAAAGGCCGCTCAGCAAGGAAGAAGCCACTGCTCCAATCCAAAACGACTACGGTTTCCAACTGCACATGGGACAAGGATTGTACTTTTGAGAGAAATGCCCCCTGGTCTGATGAAACAAAATATAACGTGTTTGGCCATAATGACCTTGTTTTTTTTGGAGGAAAAAGGGGACTGCAAGCCGAAGAACACCATCCCAACGTGAAGCACGGGGGAGGCAGCATCATGTTGTGGGGGTGCTTTGCTGGAGGAGGGACTGGTGTGCCTTCACAAAAATAGATGGCATCATGAGAGCGGCAAAATATTGTGATATATTCACAACATCTCAAAGAGCTCAGTCCAGACCGTTAAAGCTTGGTCCCATGTGGATAGGGGCATACTCCCTCTGCTGTTTCCTGAAGTCCACGATCAGCTCCTTCATTTTGTTGAGGGAGAGGTTATTTTCCTGGCACCACTCCGCCTGGGCCCTCACCTCCCCCTGTAGTCTCGTCGTTGTTGGTAATCAAGCCCACTACTGTTGTGTCGTCTGCAAACTTGATGATTGAGTTGGAGGCGTGCATGGCCACGCAGTCGTGGGTGAACAGGGAGTACAGAAGGTGGCTGAGCATGCACTCTTGTGGGGCCCCTGTGTTGAGGATCAGCGTAGTGGAGATGTTGTTTCCTAACTTCACCACCTGGGGGCGGCCCATCAGGAAGTCCAGGACCCAGTTGCACAGGGTGGGGTTGAGACCCAGGGCCTCCAGCTTGATGATGAGCTTGGAGGGTACTATGGTGTTGAATGCTGAGAAGTTGTCAATTAACAGCATTCTTACATAGGTATTCCTCTTGTCCAGATGGGATAGGGCAGTGTGCAGCGCGATGGCGATTACATCGTCTGTGGACCTATAGGGGCGGTATACAAGAGGGTCTAGGGTGTCAGGTAAGGAAGTTCAGGACCCAGTTGCACAGGGTGGGGTTGAGGGTCTAGGGTGTCAGGTAAGGAAGTTCAGGACCCAGTTGCACAGGGTGGGGTTGAGGGTCTAGGGTGTCAGGTAAGGTGGAGGTGATATGATCCTTGTGGAACTGACAGTGTTTTAACTACTTTACAGATATGAAACAAACAGACAATCATAATATCAGTCAAAAAATATCACATTCCCAGTTTATGCTACAAAACCAACTTTAAAAAAAAATTGGTTCTATGTGACTCAACATTCCATGACGTACACTAAGGCATTGTTGGCAGAATAGATAGATATAGTTCAAATGCATGATTAATATAATTCACCAATGCATTTCTTGGTAGTCCCCCAAAAAATATTGCTATCAGGTTGTAAATCACAGCTGGCCTGGTACATTGTTTACTGCCTCCATTCGGAATGCACTGTTTCAGTTCCAATGACTCGATATTCTGGGCAAAAACAAACAAATATAACTAAGACTGGAAATGTCATCACAATCCAACTAGCAAAGGACAATGAGCACAAGTCAATCATAACGTGACTAATAGGCTAGCATATCTATTTGTGTCGGAAGCTAAAAACACGGAGCCTAACGTTAACTAGCTAGCTAGCTAGCTAGCAGGATGTCATGTCATGCCATTGGAAGATGTGAGTGACTTATCCCACCTCATATAATTTTTTCAGTGGCTTTACACAGCTAGAGATGCAGGTGTCATTTGGTCAGAGAGCAAGAACTTGCACGACTGTTATTTAGTTAGCATATCTCTCGCTTTAGCAAATTCACTCTGGCTATCTACTCCTATTTCAGAGGACTCTGATTGTGCCAGAGTGCAGAATAACTGATGCATTTACCAACCCGCTACATATGACCGGTGTCAGTAAACGTAGACAAAAAAAAAGTAATAGTTAGTCACGAACGTTCTAGATAACATGTAAACAACGTTCTAGATAACATGTAAACAACGTTCTAGATAACATGTAAACAACGTTCTAGATAACATGTACACATCCTAACCAGCTCTGGATAACATGTACACATCATAACCAGCTCTGGATAACATGTACACATCCTAACCATCTCTGGATAACATGTAAACATCCTAACCATCTCTGGATAACATGTAAACATCCTAACCATCTCTGGATAACATGTACACATCCTAACCAGCTCTGGATAACATGTAAACATCCTAACCAGCTCTGGATAACATGTACACATCCTAACCAGCTCTGGATAACATGTAAACATCCTAACCAGCTCTAGATAACATGTACACATCCTAACCAGCTCTGGATAACATGTAAACATCCTAACCAGCTCTGGATAACATGTAAACATCCTAACCAGCTCTGGATAACCGACTTCAACACGACTATTCGGTTAATTGCAACTTGTGTGCTAAGCTTTTCTCCCAAATGATGTCTAAACCTAGTCAGCGAAACATATAACGCGCTCTTTTCTCTGGGCACCTCAAGATGAATCTCAAATACCTATCACGTCATACACAGGCATGATAACTTGCAATAATGCTTCACTCCATACAATCAACTAGCAACAGTCTTGAGCATGAAGCACAATGATCTAATCAAGATAAATTCAGATCGGAGGCGTGAACTAGATAGGGCAACTAGATATATGGGACTATCTTTTGAAGTTGTTGTAGCTCTGAATCGCAAGCATAAAAACACGGAGCCTTAACCGGATCTCACGACCCTAAGCTTATTCTGAGCTGGGAAGCATTTAGCTATGCGATAGCGTGAGCGCATCGGTCATGTCCCACTGTGACCACATTTACACACACTCTAGTGCCAAACAGGCTATTTAGTCATACTCTACTCTCTCGTTTTGAATGAATAACGTAAGTCCAACCACGCCTAAAGTTTAATCAATTTAAATTAAGGACAATTGCCTAACCCAAAATCAATCCGAATTCTGAGTTTGTAACTAATACTAATACTTTCGCGATCTCTTGCATACTATTGCTCCCAAATCAGGCCTATATGTTGCCAGACTTGGCATTTCCATCGCGCTAGAGATGTTCCATGGTGAACTTGATGTACACCCACAGATCTATTGGCTACCCTCTCACCGAGAGCAAGACACTTGCACAGACTGTTATTTCAGTCTAGCATCATTCATACTTCTAAGCTTCTCACAAGCACAATTGGAAAACTCGTGGCTATCATACTCGTATGTAGTGCAAGAAGGATAAGACTGATTGAGTGAACGACTTCATGTGACAAGTTGATGCTATGCAGAAAGTACTAACGAATGCACTCATTACCCAACCATTTAGTGTTTGGTGGAGCCTACCACTCTGACCTTTACTTTATTGATTTTGGGTTAAACTCTGGGATGCAGAACATTTCTGTTAGTCCCTATCGGCACAAGCCTTTACACATAAAAGTTTGGGTTTGAAACTTTGTGGCCGTTTTCACTGGCCTTTTGAACCAGAAGCTTGGGTGTAAAACTTGAAGAATCAAGGAGTTTGTAGAGTCCTTACCTTGCTCTGACAAGACTTTCAACAAGAACGTACGCTTTTTCAGTTTCTTCTAGCCCAGCGGAAGGATTTTTCTATAAGAATGAGGTCACGAGGTCTTTGTGATGGCAACACATCCATACCTTGACTTTTAGTATAGTCCTTGAAGTTCCACTATGGTAGCCACAACTTATTTGGGAAAGAATGATAAGCCTATGCGGGTCATTGTCCATTTTGGAAGACCCTCATTTTGCGAAACCGAAGCATTTAACTAAATCGCCTGACTAAGATGTCATATGAGATGTTTAGCCTTCCTCATAATACACATAATTTTTTCCTTTTCTACATGGATCCATAAACCAATGTACCCATCCTCTATACGATCTCGTCTGTGCCAGTTGCAGGCCGAGATTTACACACTGTTCTTGCCAGCAAAGCACCAATCCCCCCTAACAAACATCCGAATTGCTCGCAACCTGGTCCCAGTCGGCCTATCACGGTCTGGGATTGGTGTTTAGTCTTCGGCTTTAGCAAGCACTCCCCCAAATTTCTCTCTTTCCTACCAAACCACCTAAATGATAAGGTGGCATCTTATGGGTCAAAGACAAGATTCTTAGCTACTTTTGTTGGTTCATCAGGAACAGGCGCACTCTTCTCTTCCAAAAAAGTACATCTTTGTTGTCCACACCATGTGCACCGAATTGCAAACCGTGGTAGTCCTGGCTCCTCATATTTTGATATGGCTGTTTTGTGACGAAGTGGACCTTTCTTTAGGACCTTGCTTGGCGCGGTGAGCCTCTTCCTCAGTTGTATGGGTCACATTATTGATTAGATCGTCCTTTAACTGTGGGATAGGTCAGACATGGTTTACCCTAATATTGGTTACAGGTGTTATACCCCAACAGGATTCTCCACAAGGTTCTGTGCTGGTTGTCGGAATTGACTTTTGCGGTCACTTTTCGCACCAAAGTACGTTCATCCTCTAGGAGACAGAATGCATCTCCTTCCTGAAGCAGTATGAGGCTGCGTGGTCCATGGTGTTTATCTTGCGTACTACAGTTTGTTACAGATGAACGTGGTATTAGGTCAGTTCAGCGTTTGAGATAATTGCTCCAAGGATGAACCAGACTTGTGGGGTCTACAAATGTTTTTTGCTGAGGTCTTGGCTGATTTCTTTGGATTTTTACCATGATGTCAAAGCAAAGAGGCACTGAGTTTGAAGGTAGGCTTTGAAATACACTCCATAGGTACACCTCCAATTGACTCAAATTATGTCAATTAGCCTATCAGAAGCTTCTAAAGCATGACATCCTTTTCTGGATTTTCCACAAGCTGTTTTAAAGGCACAGTCAAGCTTAGTGTATGTAAACTTCTGACCTACTGGAATTGTTGATACAGTGAATAATATTAAGTGAATATATCTGTCTGTAAACAATTGTTGGAAAAATTACTTGTGTCATGTCGACACAAGTAGATGTCCTAATCCGACTTGCCAAACCATTGTTTGTTACACAGAAATTTGTGGAGTGGTTGAAAAACGAGTTTTAATGACTCCAACACTAAGTGTATGTAAACTTCGCTTTGTCAACTCTGTATGTATGTGACGGTGTGATTTGGTGGTGTGTGTGTGTGGTGTGTGTGTGTTGTTGTGTGTGTGTGGTGTGTGGTGTTGTGTGTTGTGTGTGTGTGTGTGTGTGTGTGTGTTGTGTGTGTGTTGTGTGTTGTGGTGTGTTGTGTGTGTGTGTGTGTGTGTGTGTGTGTGTGTGTGTTGTGTATAGCCCTCTATAACTCTTGTCTCCAGTGAGCAGAGGTCCAACCCAAGGGAGGAGAGATATCTACGGAACTGGATTCAATACCAATGGAACAATCATCTGTGGATGACCTCACCATCAGACTCCCAGGTGGTCTGTCTGTCTGTCTGTCTGTCTGTCTGTCTGTCTGTCTGTCTGTCTGTACTGTCTGTCTGTCTGTCTGTCTGCTGTCCTGACTGTCCTGTCCTGTCTCTGTCGTCCTGGGTCTTTGTCTTTGTCCTTGTCTGTCTTGTCTTGGCTGCCTGCCTTGCCTGCCTGCCTGGTCTGTCTGTCTGTCTGTCTGTCTGTCTGTCTGTCTTTTGTCCTGTCTGTTTTAAAGGCCCTATATCTATGTATATGGGGCAGCAGCCTCTAAGGTGCAGGGTTGAGTACTGGGTGGTACCCAGCTAGTGATGGCTATTTAACAGTCTGATGGCCTTGAGATAGAAGCTGTTTTTCAGTCTCTCGGTTCCGCTTTGATGCACCTGTATGACCTCGGCCTTCTGGATGATAGCGGGGTGAACAGGCCGTGGTCGGGTGGTTGTTAGTCCTTGTGATCTTTTTGGCCTTCCTGTACGAGTCGGGTGGTGTAGGTGTCCTGGAGGCAGGTAGTTTGCCCCCGGTGATGCGTTGGGCAGACCGTGCACCCTCTGCAGAACCTCTGCAAATTAGTGCGATTTAGATTGTCAGTGATGTGTACTCCGAGAGAATTGAAGCTTTTAACCATACTCCACTACGGTCCCGTCATGTGTAGGTTAGGGGCATACTCCCCTGCTGTTTCCTGAAGTCCACGATCAGCTCCTTCATTTTGTTGAGGGAGAGGTTATTTTCCTGCACACTCGCCGCTGGGCCCTCACTCCCCTGTAGTCTCCGTCGTTGTTTGGTAATCAACGCCCAACTACTGTTGTGTCGTCTGCAAACTTGATGATTGAGTTGGAGGCGTGCATGGCCACGCAGTCGTGGGGTGAACAGGGAGTTCACAGAAGGTGGCTGAGCATGCACTCTTGTGGGGCCCCTGTGTGAGTGATCAGCGTAGTGGAGATGTTGTTTCTAATTCACACTGGGGCGGCCCTATTCACAGGAACGTCAAGGTACCGAGTTGCCAGGGGTGGGGTTGAGACCCAGGGCCTCGAGTTGAATGATTGAGCTTGGAGGGTACTATGGTGTTGAATGCTGAGAAGTTGTCAATTGAACATGCATTTTACTAGGTATTCCTCTTGTCCAGATGGGATAGGGCAGTGTGCAGCGCGATGCGATTACACTCGTTTCTGTGGACCTATAGCGCGCCGCAAACGGTATCCAGTAGGGTTCTCTAGCGGTTCAGCAGTAAGGGAAGTTCTTGGACCCAGTTTGCACAGGGATGGGGTTGCGGGTCAGTGTCAGGGTAGGGTTCAGGACCCAGTTGAGGGTAGGCGTTGAGTCAGGACGTTCAGTTGCATAGGGTGAGGTCTAAGGGTGTCCGGTAAGGTGAGGAATGATAGGGATTCCTTGTGGACTGAACAGTGGGTTTTAAAACTACTTTTACGAGATAAGTGACAAACAAACGACAAATTCTAATACCTCAGTCAAGTAAAAGTAACTCAATTCACATCGCCGAGTTTTTCATGCTACAACCCATACTTTAAAAAAATTGGGTTCTATTGCTGACATCAACATTTCCCATGGACGTACGACTAAGGAGGCGATTGTTTGGCAGTAATACAGATAGATCTCATTAGTTCAAATGGCAATGACCTCTTAATCATAATATCAAGTCA
Source organism: Salvelinus sp. IW2-2015 (assembly GCF_002910315.2). Taxonomy (NCBI): domain Eukaryota; kingdom Metazoa; phylum Chordata; class Actinopteri; order Salmoniformes; family Salmonidae; genus Salvelinus; species Salvelinus sp. IW2-2015. The sequence goes on from NW_019943616.1 coordinate 210,203, forward strand.
CATAGTTCATTTATTGGGAGTCCCACTAGAATTTGCCGCAACTACTTTACTCCTGGTCTACAGCAGTTGGTAAAATCACAAGCTGCCTGGTAATTGTTCTTACTGCCTCCATTTCGGAATGCCACTGTTTCCAGTATACCAAGATCGATAATTCTGGGCAAAATACAAACAAATATCAGTACTAGACAACGGAAATGTCATGCACATATACCACTCAGCAAAGCGACAATGTAGCACAGTCAATCATAACGTGACTAATAGGGCTAGCAATCGATCTTTGTGTCGGAAGCCTCACAAAACACGGAGCCTGAACGTTAACTTCCTAGGCTTTAGCTAGCCAATAGCAGGATGTATTGTCGATGCTTCAGTTGAGAATGGAATGGGAGCTGATGGTCTCCCCTACCTCATATAAATTTTTTCAGATGACTTTACCAACCCAGCTAGAGATCAGGTGTCATTCTGGTCAAGGAGCAGCAAGACTTGCATCGACTGTTTATTAGTTTTAGCATATTCTCGCTTTAAGCAATGTCCACTCTGGCTACTCTACTCCTATTTCGAGAGGACTCCTGATTGTGCAGAGTGGCAGAATAGCTGATGCATTTTACACTGAATGGCCGCGTAACTAGTGGACCGGTGTCAGTAAACGTAGACAAAAAAAAAGTAATCAGTTAGTTCCAGAACGTTCTCCCGATAACATGTAAGACTAACGCGTTCTAGATCTAACATGTAAACAACGTTCTAGGTGATACATGTCAAAGGAACGTTCTACCGATAACATAGTACACATCCTTTACCAGAACGTCTGGGATAACGAGTGCTCCACATCCTAAATCTCTGGATAAATGTAAACACTCCTAACCAGCTCAGAATGATGGCAACGGTACCTAATTGCCTCGTGAACAACGAGTCCGTTCCAAAGTGAATGATGGCAGGCTTCCTACTGCCTGTAAACAAGCACAGTCAGTTTCAAAGTGAATGATGGCATGGCCTACTGGCCTGTAAAGCACACAGTCCAGTTCAAAGTGAATGATGGGCAGGACTACTTCCTGTAGGAACACAGTCCCAGTTCAAAGTGTAATGATGGCAGGAAGCTACTTCCTGTAAATCACACAGTCGCAGTTCAGAAGTGAGAGTGATGGCAGGAGGCCTACTTCCCTGTAAGCACACAGTCCAGTTTAAAAGTGAATGATGGCAGGCCCTACTTCTGTAAACACACAGTCCAGTTAAATAGTGAATGATGGCAGGACCTACTTCCTGTAAGCACCTCGTCTAGTTCAAAGTGAATGATGGCAGGACCTACTTCCTGTAAGCACACAGTCCAGTTCAAAGATGAATGATGGCAGGCCTACTTGCTGTAACACACAGTCCAGTTCAAAGTGAATGAGGCAGGACCTACTTCCTGTAAGCACACAGTCCAGTTCAAAGTGAATGATGGCAGGACCTACTTCCTGTAAACGCACAGTCCAATTCAAAGTGAATGATGGCAGGACCTACTTCCTGTAAGCACACTGTCCAGTTCAAAGTGAATGATGGCAGGACCCTACTTCCTGTAAACACACAGTCCAGTTCAATAAGTGATGTAGTCAGGTCCCTACGACTCTGTCTAACACATCTAGGGCCAAAGTTTCAGTAGTGAAATGATTGCGCAGGACCCTAGTCTTCTTGTAGAGTCACATTCAGTCCAAGTTCAAAGGTTGAATGTGATTGTGTCAGGCTCCCTAACCTTCCTGGTAGAACACAGTCCTACCAGTTCAAGAGGTGAGTGTGGCGCCTCGTACTTGGTAGTTCCTTCGTAGTCTACCGAGACAGTGCCTAGGTTCAATTTTAGTTTTGAATGATAGGTTCATTAGGCGTTCCCTTACTTATTTCCTGGCACCGTGTTGGAGAAATGAGGTGGTAATCTTTTTTTTGCATTATCACAAGCCTCAACTGGTCATCGGTGCGCTGCTGTTATTGGCCTGCCTGTTCGCGTGCATTCTTTCGCGGGCCTCATGCGTAGGAACCTCCAGTCCTGACGTGAGTTATCTCATTGAAATTTTCTGTTTTTTTGATTTTAAGTGATATTTTTACTCATCCTCACACACTTTGTTAGCTTTAATATACATTATATCTCTGACACGCATGACAACCGCATTGGATCGCTTTATCCCGGCTTTACCCTTCTTTACCTAGTTGTGAACGATATTAAGATTGTTTTCTTTTTTTCACATTTGTCCTTTGTATATTTATGTAATTTTTCCCCCCATAACAGGGTGTCTGAGGGAGAAATTTTCCAGAAACACGTAGTAGAAAATGAGACTTCAGAATTTTTACTCAGATTTATGTTGTATCACGGTACGTGAAAAATTAACGCTATACATAATTTTTTAACGTGCTCTCCGCGTGATAGATTATTTCTCATAGCAATTTAAATTTGTGTCATCATTTTTTTCCTGGGGGGCGGGGGTGTAATTTTAACACAAACCAGATTGGTTAACTCAGATTTAATTGTTGCTTAAAATACTGTCAGTTCCACTTTTAATAGACCAATAAGAAAGAGAGTTTCCAAACCGCTCTGCGCATATACAGCTAGTTTCAGTATTCCCTCCCCACTCAGACACTCCCCAGACAGTCCTAGCAAAATTCTTGCTTGAGAAATTGCTTTTTGCTAAGAAGGAATTTTTGTGTTTATATTTTAATTTTAAACAATCACAGCACCAGAAATGATATTGAGATAAAAATGGCTGCATTGGACCTTTAATCGATCAAACAATCAATAAATGAATCAATCAATCAATAAATGAATCAAATCCAATCATAAGAAATCAATCAATCAATAATATGAAATCAATCAATCACTCAATCAACTCTGTCTCTCTCTC
>NW_019943616.1:213088-217726 GCF_002910315.2 Salvelinus sp. IW2-2015
CATGTACATCCTAACTCAGCTCTGGTAACATGGTTACACATCCTAACCCAGCTCTGGATTAACATGAAAACAGCCTAACCAGCTCTGGGTAACATGACAAACCTAACCAGCTCTGGATAACATGTCCACATCCTAACCAGCTCTGGATAACATGAAACAGCCTAACCAGCTCTGGATAACCATGTGAAACATGCCTAACCAGCTTGGATAACATGAACACAACTAACCAGCTCTGGATAACATGAACACTAAACCTAGCGCTCTGGATAAAACCATGTACAATACATCAACCAGCCTCTGGATTAACATAGTCACTACATCCTAAACCAGCTTCTGGGATAACAATGTAAGCACCTAATAATTCAGCTCTGGATACATGAAACACCTACAACCCAGCTCTGGATAACATGACACATGCCTAACCAGCTCTGGATAACATGAAAACATGCTAAAGCTCTGGATAACATGAAACACTAACCAGCTCTGGATACATGAAAACAGCCTAACCAGCTCGGATAACATGACAACCTCTCAACAGCTCTGGATAACATGACACAGTAACCAACTCTGATAACATGAACACAGCCTAACAGCTCTGGATAACATGTAACATCCAGCCTAACAGCTCTGGATAACATGAACACAGCCTAACCAGCTCTGGATAACATGTAAACATCAGCCTAACCAGCTTCTGGACATTGGAAACACCTAAAACCAGCTCTGGATAACATAAAATGCTAACCAGCTCTGGATAACATGAACACACGCCTAACCAGCTCTGGATAACATGTAAACACCTAACCGACTCTGGATAACATGTAAAACACCTAACAGCTCGTGGATACATTGTCATCCTAAGCAGCTTCTGGATAAATTTGGTTAAACTATCTCCTCCCTATACAGCTCCGGATACATGTAAACGATTTCTAACAGCGTCTGGGGAAGTTTCCACAAATTGGTTTAAAAACTATCCATCTCTAACCATCTCTGTCACCGTGAAACATCCTAACATCTTCCTCTGATAAAATGTAACTCCTAACTCAGTTGGATAAAATCATGTAAACATCCTTAAACCTAAACAGCAGTCCTGGATAACCATGGTAAACATCCTAACCATCTTGGATACATTGTAAACATGCCCTAGGCAGTCTCTGGTATACTGATGTAAAACATCTCTAAAACAAGCGTGTGTTTCTCTATCTGTGGATTAAGTACACATCTGTAGTAACCCAGTCTCTGGGATAACCCATGTTGGTTAAAGATAAAAATAAAAGAAATTATGAATGAAAAAATACGATCCTATATCAGCACTCTGGATAACATGGGGGGTGAACATCTCTAACAGGCTTCTGGGGATAACATGTAACATCTCCAGCTCTGGATAACATGTAAGAACTCCTAAAAGCTTTGGATAACATGTAAAACATCCTAACCAGCACTCTGATACATGTAACACACCTAACCAGCTCTGGATAAATACAACGAAACATCCAGCTAACCAGCTCTGGATAACAATGAATCACGCCTAGATAACCGAGCAGATCTTGATAACATGAAACATCCTAACTCAGATTGGATAATCATGAAACATCCTAAAGTCCAGCTTCTCGGATAACATGAACTCCACACACCAGCCTTGGTAATGCACAGCTAACATGTAACATGAAACCGCTAACCAGCTCTGGATAACATGTTACAGACATCTCCTATATACCGGACTCTGGCATAAATGTAAAACATCTTTATAACCAGCTCTAGATAACTGTCACATCCTAACAGCTCTGGGGATAACAATGGTAACCATCCTAAAACAGCTCGTGGATAACATGTAAACATCCTAACAGACTCTGGATAACAATGTACTCTCTCTCTCTCGCTCGCTCGCTCTCTCTCTCTCTCTCTCTCTGTCTCTCTCTCTCTCTCTCTGTCTCTCTCTCTCTCTCTCTCTCTCTCTCTCGCTCTTTCACAGGATTATCGAACTTCCTGAGGCAAAAGGATAGTTTTCAAGACATTGACAGAGAAAGAGTATGAAAGAATGAGAGTCATTTGCCCCAGGATAGAAATACCTCCTATTACACAAATCAGGATATCCTCAGTGTGTCACTGTGCTAAATGTATTGTGTAATATCTTTCTGTCCCGCAATATCTTTCTCTCTCTCCCCRCATATCGCTCTTTCTGTCTCGCCCTCTCTCTCTTTCTCCAAGGCGAGAGCAAAACAAAGGACCTACAGGCCTCTGAGTCTACTCCTGTAAACGTATGTCTAGTCCACACACACACTCACCTGACCCCGCCCCCTGTGTTTGCTCCCAGGCCCTCTCTGATGAGGCAGCTATGGTGGTGTACCAGATGAAGAGAGCCAGCAGTGTGTGCCAGAGGAGAAGGAAACAGACAGACATGGTGGCTCTGTGAGCCAGCAGTGTGGGCCAGAGAAGAAGGAAACAGACAGACATGGTGGCTCTGTGAGGCAGCAGTGTGGGCCAGAGAAGAAGGAAACAGAGAAGAAGGAAACAGACAGTGGCTCTGTGAGGAGCCAGTCCACAGCAGTCACAGGTGGCAGAGCCAGCTGGTAGCCATGTTAGAGACTGTCCAAGACTAGACACTCAATCAAATAACTCCTAATTTACTACCTAAATATTATATAAATACGTGTCGTATGACTGTTTGGTATTGTACATAAAAATATATTAAGATGATGGTGTTTTGATTTTCTTACCCATGGTAGTCCTTTTCCCAGATGGCTTAAACCTGCTGGTTTCTCTTTATCTGACCACCTCACACACATACACTCTCCGTCTGGTCAACTGGTAACTGAAGAATAAACCTGAATCACACATTATCTCTCTCTCTCTCTCTCTCTCTCTCTCTCTCTCTCTCTCTCTCTCTCTCTCTCTCTCTCTCTTCGGAGTGCATGCTGGGAGTGAGTCAAAGGTGAGGCGTTACGAGCAGCAGTTCAGGTATTGTGGAAGCCTTCCAGAAGTATGGAGGCTGTTATCGCAACAAATAGTATCCAACATTAGTTTGGAAGCCTTCCAGAGTAGTGAGGCTTTATAAGCAGGCAATGTTCCAACATAGTGGAAAGCCTTCCAGAAGAGTGGGCTGTTATAGCAGCAATGTTCCAACATCTAGTGAAGCCTTCCCAGAAGAGTGGAGGCTGTTACAGCAGCAATGGTCAACATCTAGTGGAAAGCTTCCCAGAGAGTGGGCTGTTACAGCAGCAATGTTCCAACATCTAGTGGAAAGCCTTCCCAGAAGAGTGAGGCTGTATCAGCAGCAATGTTCACCATCTAGTGGAAAGCTTCCCAGAAGAGTGGAGGCTGTTTAGCAGCATGTTCCAACATCTAGTGGAAGCCTTCCCAGAAGAGTGAGGCTGTTTTTCAGCAGCAATGTTCCAACATCTAGTGGAAGCCTTCCCAGAAGAGTGGAGGCTGTTAGCAGCATGTTCAACATCTAGTGAAACCTTTCCCAGAAGAGTGGAGGCTGTTTCGAAGCAATGTTCCAACATCTAGTGACAGCCTTCCCAGAAGAGTGGAGGGTGTTACGCAGCATGTTCACATCTAGTGGAACCTTCCCAGAGAGTGGAGCTGTTTAGCAGCAATGTTCAACATCTAGTGGAAAGCCTTCCAGGAAGGTGGAGGCTGTTACAGCAGCAATGTTCCACATCTAGTGGAAAACCTTCCAGAAGAGTGGAGCTGTTACAGCAGCAAATGTTCGTATCTAGTGGAAAGCCTTCCCAGAAGAGTGGAGGCTGTTTCAGCAGCAATGTTCCAACATCTAGTGGAAAGCCTTCCAGAAGAGTGGAGGCTGTTACGCAGCAATGTTCCAACATCTAGGGAAAACCTTCCCAGAAGAGTGGAGGCTGTTACAGGCAGCAATGTTCCAACATCTAGTGGAAACCTTCCCAGAAGAGTGGAGGCTGTTTCAGCAGCAATAGTTCCAACATCTAGTGAAACCTTCCCAGAAGAGTGGAGGCTGTTTAGCAGCAATGTTCCAACATCTAGTGGAAAACCTTCCAGGATGAGGGTTTTAGCAGCATGTTCCAAATCTAGTGGAACTTCCAGAAGATGGGGCTGTTACAGCAGCATTGTTCCAACATTAGTGGAAAAACCGTCAGAAGAGTGGAAGGACTGTTATAGCAGCAATGTTCCAACATCTAGTGGAAAGCCTTCCCAGAAGAGTGGAGGCTGTTACGCAGCGCAATGTTCCAACATCTAGTGGAAAACCTTCCCAGAAGAGTGGAGGCTGTTATAGCAGCAATGTTCCAACATCTAGTGGAAACCTTCCAGAAGAGTGGAGGCTGTTATAGCAGCAATGTTCCAACATCTAGTGGAAAACCTTCAGAGAGTGGAGGCTGTTATAGCAGCAATGTTGTTCCACATCTAGTGGAAACCTTCCCAGAAGAGTGCGAGCTGTATCAGCAGCAATGTTCCAACATCTAGTGGAAAACCTTCCCAGAAGAGTGAGCTGTTAGCAGCAATTGTTCCAACATCTAGTGGAAACCTTCCAGAAGAGTGGAGGCGTTATAGCAGCAATGTTCCAACATCTAGTGGAAAGCCTTCCCAGAAGAGTGGAGGCTTTAGCAGCAATATGTTCCCAACCATCTAGTGGAACAACTTCCACAGAAGTGGAGCTGTTATAGC
>NW_019943616.1:221193-221998 GCF_002910315.2 Salvelinus sp. IW2-2015
TCTTCTGGGAAGGCTTTCCACTAGATGTTGGAACATTGCTGCTATAACAGCCTCCACTCTTCTGGGAAGGCTTTCCACTAGATGTTGGAACATTGCTGCTGGGACTTGCTTCCATTCAGCAAAAAAGAGCAAAAAAGAGCATTAGTGAGGTCGGGCACTGATGTTGGGCGATCAGGCGATCAGGCCTGGATCGCAGTCAGCGTTCCAATTCATACCAAAGGTGTTCGATGGGGTTGAGGTCAGAGGTCAAGTTCTTCCACACCGATCTTCATAAACCATTTCTGTATGGACCTCGCTTTGTGCACGGGGGCATTGTCATGCTGAAACAGGAAAGGGCCTTTCCCAAACWCTTGCCACAATGTTGGAAGCACAGAATCGTCTAGAATGTCATTGTCTGCTGTAACATTAAGATTTCCCTTCACTGGAACTAAGGGGCCCGAACCATGAAAAACAGCCCCAGACCATTATTCCTCCTCCACCAAACTTTACAGTTGGCACTATGCATTGGGGCAGGTAGCGGTCTCCTGGCATCCGCCAAACCCAGATTCATCCGTCGGACTGCCAGATGGTGAAGCGTGATTCATCACTCCAGAGAACGCGTTTCCACTGCTCCAGAGTCCAACGGCGACGAGCTTTACACCACTCCAGCCGACGCTTGGCATTGCGCATGGTGATCATAGGCTTGTGTGCGGCTGCTCAGCCACGGAAACCCATTTAATGAAGCTCCCGACGAACAGTTTTTGTGCTGACGTCGCCTCCAAAGGCAGTTTGTGAGAGTTGCAACCGAGTACAGATGATTTTTACG
>NW_019943616.1:222329-254588 GCF_002910315.2 Salvelinus sp. IW2-2015
CACTGCAGGTGTTCCACATTTCTTCCAAGATTCTGGTGAAGGGCAAAATAATCACCTTAAAACAGTTAATGGCCATGGCTGCGGGCCCGCCTTAATGGATGGAAGACGGGTGGCTGAACATTTGGGGATGAGGTCGGAAAGGATTGTCGGACAAATGTTGGAGCTGCAGGAAGGCTCTGTCAGAGAAGAGTGGGGAATGCTTAATAGCCACGAGAAGAAGGTACAAGATGAAGACGTCGCATTTCCAAGACTAGGGATTACACCAAATATCCCAGAGTCAGAGAGAAAGGGTTTATTGTTGATTTGAGAGGTTGGAGGAGGTGGGTTTTGGATGAGGTGAATGGGAAGGACTTGTATAGGGGGTGTGTAAAGGTGTTTAAATAAAGATAAATTGAAAAAATAGAAAGACACTCCATGGAGGGTAAAATTGGGAATTGATGCCAAGGTAAAGCCAGCATGGAGAGCACTGTACAAACCACCGTTACAAAAGGGTACTGGTGATATGCAATGAGGGTTTTACATGCATTATTGCAGTTAATGCTTTTGTATCTGTCATTAACTCAGAGGTTAGAGATGGATGTCCGTTTTGTAATATAAGAGAAACCATTTTTCACTGTTTTATGGAGTGTGAGAGGATAAAACCTCTATTGGAAAATACTGGAGTCTTTGTTTAGAGCTGTAGGTGAGTTTTTTAATAACAATGTTTTTATTTTGTGGGCTTCAAATATAGTAAGCAACAGAAAAGAAAAATGTCAACTGTTAAATTTTATTTTGGGACAAGCTAAAAGATGTCAATTTTTTGAGTAGGAAACATAAGATAGACACGGGATATTGAGAAGGATATAAGATGTGCTTTTTAAAGGATTAGTGAAAGCAAGAATAAAAGTAGATTTTGAGTTCTTCTCAGCTGTAAAAGATCTCCATTATTTGAGGAGAAGTTGGGCATATGAAGGAGTGCTTTGTTTTGTAGAGGAGGGGAAATTATTTTTGTTGAGAAATAAGTTGAATGTATATGTTCTTTTGTTACTTTTTATTTTATTTGAGTAGGATTACATTTATTGTTTCATTTCTGAAAAGCAGTGTGTCATTATTTATGTTAATAATTGAGTGTAGAAAATAAAGGTTTTATAAAAACTCAAATCTCTCTTCTCTCTCTTTCTCTCTCTCTCTCTCTCTCTCTCTCTCTCTCCCTCTCCCTCTCCCTCTCCCTCTCCCTCTCCCTCTCCCTCTCCCTCTCCCTTCCCTCTCCCTCTCCATGATCCAGTGTAAGAGGACTTTTTAGGCAGACGTCTGTACACAGACACAAAACACAATCAGACGAACTACCCTTATCTACAGCAATGGGTTCTCAATCCTGCTGCTGGAGACACAAAGGGGTGAAACATGTTATGTTTGCTCACCTGTTGACACCTAATTGAAAATCAAAGGCGTGAGAGTACCTGGCCCTGGGGAAACCAAGCCATTGACCCACCAACCTATACATACTTATTGTACTAGATACACTTACATGGCCAACTGCTCGTCCAACATCTCATTCCAAAACCCATCGGCATTAATTGGAGTTGGTGCCCCCCTCCCTTGCTTGCTGTAACAGCCTCCACTCTTCTGGGAAGGCTTTCCGCTAGATGTTTGGAACATTGCTGCTGTAACAGCCCTCCACTCTTCTGGGAAGGCTTTCCACTAGATGTTGGAACATTGCTGCTATAACAGCCTCCACTCTTCTGGGAAGGCTTTCCACTAGATGTTGGAACATTGCTGCTTGTAACAGCCTCCACTCTTCTGGGAAGGTTTCCACTAGATGTTGGAACATTGCTGCTATAACAGCCTCCACCTTCTGGGAAGGCTTTCCACTAGATGACTTGAACATTGCTGCTGTAACAGCCTCCACTCTTCTGGAAGGCTTTCCTCTAGATGTTGGAACATTGCTGCCTATAAACAGCCTCCCACTCTTCTGGGAAGGCTTTCCACTAGATGTTGGAACATTGCTGCTATAACAGCCTCCACTTCTTCTGGAAGGTTTTCCACTAGATGTTGGAACATTGCTGCTGTAAACAGCCTCCACTCTTCTGGAAGGTTTTCCACTAGATGTTGGAACATTGCTGCCATAACAGCCTCCACTCTTCTGGGAAGGTTTTCCACTTAGATGTTGGAACATTGCTGCTATAACAGCTCCACTCTTCTGGGAAGGTTTTTCCACTAGATGTTGGAACATTGCTGCTGTAACAGCCTCACTCTTCTGGGAAGGTTTTCCACTAGATGTTGTAACATTGCTGCTATAACAGCCTCCACTCTTCTGGGGAAGGTTTTCCACTAGATGTTGGAACATTGCTGCTGTAACAGCCTCCACTCTTCTGGGAAGGCTTTCCACTAGATGTTGGAACATTGCTGCTGAAACAGCCTCCACTCTTCTGGGAAGGCTTTCCACTAGATGATGAACATTGCTGCTGTAACAGCCTCCACTCTTCTGGGAAGGTTTTCCACTAGATGTTGAACATTGCTGCTGTAACAGCCTCCACTCTTCTGGAAGGCCTTTCCGCCTAGATGTTGGAACATTGCTGCTAAACAGCCTCCACTCTTCTGGGAAGGCTTTCCACTAGATGACTGAACATTGCTGCTGTAACAGCCTCCACTCTTCTGGGAAGGTTTCCACTAGATGTTGAACATTGCTGCTGTAACAGCCTCCACTCTTCTGGGAAGGCTTTCCACTAGATGTTGGAACATTGCTGCTATAACACTCCACTCTTTCGGAAGGCTTTCCACTAGATGTTGGAACATTTGCTGCTATAACAGCCTCCACTCTTCTGGAAGGCTTTCCACTAGATGTTGGAACATTGCTGCTGGACTTGCTTCCATTCAGCCAAAAAGAGCTAGTGAGGTCGGGCACTGATGTTGGGCGATTCAGGCCTGGATCGCAGTCAGCGTTCCAATTCATACCAAAGGTGTTCGATGGGGTTGAGGTCAGGGCTCTGTGCAGGCCAAGTTAAGTTCTTCCACACCGATCTTCATAAACCATTTCTGTATGGACCTCGCTTTGTGCACGTGACATTGTCATGCTGAAACAGGAAAGGGCCTTTCCCAAACTCTTGCCACATTGTTGGGAAGCCACAGAATCGTCTAGAATGTCATTGTCTGCTGTAACATTAAGATTTCCCTTCACTGGAACTAAGGGGCCCGAAACATGAAAAACAGCCCCAGACCATTATTCCTCCTCCACCAAACTTTACAGTTGCACTATGCATTGGGCGCAGGTAGCGGTCTCCTGGCATCGCCAAACCCAGATTCATCCGTCGGACTGCCAGATGGTGAAGCGTGATTCATCACTCCCAGAGAACGCGTTTCCACTGCCCAGAGTCAACGGCGGACGAGCTTTACAACCACTCCAGCCGACGCTTGGCATTGCGCATTGGTGATCATAGGCTTGTGTGCGGCGTTCAGCCACGGAAAACCCATTTAATGAAGCTTCCGCACGAACAGTTTTGTGCTACGTCCGCCTCCAAAGGCAGTTTGTTGAGAGTTGCAAACCGAGTACAGATGATTTTTACGCGCTTCGCGCCCGACTGTTGTTGCTCCTAGACGTTTCCACTTCACAATAACAACACCTTACAGTTTGACAGTTGACCGGGGGAAGCTCTAGCAGGGCAGAAATTTGACGAACTGACTCCTTGAAAAGGTGGCATCCTATGACGGTGCCACTTCGAAAGTCACTGAGCTCTTCAGTACAGCCCGTTCTACTGCCAATGTTTTTGTTTGGCTGTGGGATCGATTTAATACACACCTGTCAGCAACGGGTGTGGCTGAAATAGCTGAATCCACTCATTTGAAGGGGTGTCCACATACTTTTGGCACGGTAAGTGGTACCATAGACTGTTCTCTCTGCTTCCGCATGGTAAGCGGTACCGGTGCATCAAGTCTGACACCGACAGGTTTCCTAGCAGCTTCTATCCCTTCTATTCTATTCTATAAGCTAAATAATTAACAAAATGGCTACACAGACTATCTGAGTTGACCCTTGCATTTACAGCGGCAAGAAAAAGTATGTGAACTCTTTGGAAATACCTGGATTTCTGCATAAATTGGTCCTAAAATTTGATCTGACCTTCATCTAGGTCACAACAATAGACAAACACAGTCTGCTTAAACTAATAACACACAGATAATTATACGTTTTCATGTCTTTATTGAACACACCGTGTAAACATGCATAGTGTAGTGTGGAAAAAGTATATGAACCGTTGGATTTAATAACAGGTAACCTGGTAATAACCTCCTTTGGCAGCAATAACCTCAACCAAACGTTTTCTGTAGTAGCGGATCAGACCTGCACAACGGTCAGAAGGAATTTTGGACCATTCCTCTTTACAAGACTGTTTCAGTTCAGCAACATTCTTGGGATGTCTGGTGTGAACTGCTCTCTTGAGGTCATGCCACAGCATCTCAATCAGGTTGAGGTCAGGACTCTGACTGGGCCACTCCAGAAGCCATACGTTCTTCTGTTGAAGCCATTCTGTTGTTGATTTACTTCTGTGTTTCGGGTCGTTGTCCTGTTGCATCACCCAACTTCTGTTGAGCTTCAATTGGCGGACAGATAGCCTTACATTGTTCTGCAAAATGTCTTGGGAATTCGTTTTTCCGTCGATGATAGCAAGCTGTCCAAGCGGTCCCAAACCATGATGCTCCCTTCACCATACTTTACAGTTGGGATGAGGTTTTGATGGTGGTGTGCTGTGGCTTTTTTTCTCCCCACATACAGTTGAAGTCGGATGTTTACATACACCTTAGCCATACACATTTAAACTCAGTTTTTCACAATTCCTGACATTTAATCCTAGTAAACATTCCCTGTTTTAGGTCAGTTAGGATCACCACTTTATTTTAAGAATGTGAAATGTCAGAATAATAGTAGAGAATGATTTATTTCAGCTTTTATTTCTTTCATCACATTCCCAGTGGGCCAGAAGTTTACATACACTCAATTAGTATTTGTTAGCATTGCCTTTAAATTGTTTAACTTGGGTCAAACGTTTCGGGTAGCCTTCCACAAGCTTCCCACAATAAGTTGGGTGAATTCTGGCCCATTCCTCCTGACAGAGCTGGTGTAACTGAGTAATGTTGAGTAATGTTATGTTGAGTAATGTTGAGAAAGACCTGGTATAATGTACATTTGCTAAAGCATTACGGTGATTCAGTGACACAATGGTAGGGTGTAACTGAGCTGAGCTTGGGTCATTGATAAGTCATTGTCTCAACGCAGCCTGTGAAAGGATCCAGCAACCCAAATCATTTGGATGGATCCCATCCTCCTTATAAAACGTGTTTTGTTTCCAAAAGGTATCGAAATTGTCAACAAAAGTTACACCCATTGAGTTGCAGAAATCACGTAGCCAGTTGTGAAGAGAAAGGGCCAGATATGATCAGAGAGGGCACAGGGCCAGATATGATCAGAGGGCACAGGGCCAGATATGATCAGAGAGGGCACAGGGCCAGATATGATCAGAGGGCACAAGGCCAGATATGATCAGAGAGGGCACAGGGCCAGATATGATCAGAGGGCACAGGGCCAGGATAGGATCAGAGGGCACAGGGCCAGATATGATCAGAGAGGGCACAGGGCCAGATATGATCAGAGAGGCACGGCCAGATATGATCAGAGGGCACAGGGCCAGATATGATCAGAGGGCACAGGGCCAGATATGAATCAGAGAGGGCACAGGACCAGATATGATCAGAGGGCACAGGGCCAGATGATCAGAGGGCACAGGCCAGATATGATCAGAGGGCACAGGGCCAGATATGATCAGAGAGGGAACACAGGACCAGATATTGATCAGAGCAGGGCACAGGGGCAGATATGATCAGAGGGCACAGGGCCAGATATGATCAGAGAGGGCACAGGACCAGATATGATCAGAGAGGACACAGGGCCAGATATGATCAGAGAGGACACAGGGCCAGATATGATCAGAGAGGACCCAGGGTCAGATATGATCAGAGAGGGCACAGGGCCAGATATGATCAGAAGGTCACAGGGCCAGATATGATCAGAGAGGTCACAGGGCCAGATATGATCAGAGAGGTCACAGGGCCAGATATGATCAGAGAGGACCCAGGACCAGCTATGATCAGAGAGGACACAGGGCCAGATATGATCAGAGAGGTCACGGGCCAGATATGATCAGAGAGGGCACAGGGCCAGATATTGATCAGAGAGGCACAGGGCCAGATATGATCAGAGAGGGCACAGGGCCAGATATGATCAGAGGACGGGACCAGATATGATCAGAGAGGACCAGGTCAGATATGATCAGAGAGGCACAGGGCCAGATATGATCAGAAGAGGTACATGGCCAGATATGATCAGAGAGGTCACAGGCCAGATATGATCAGACAGAGGGTCACAGGGCCAGATATGATCAGAGAGGTACAGGGCCAGATATGATCAGATAGAGCGACACAGGGCCAGATATGATCAGAGAGGTCACAGGGCCAGATATGATCAGAGAGGTCACGGGGCCAGATATGATCAGAGAGGGCACAGGGCCAGATATGATCAGAGAGGACACAGTGGCAGATATGATGGGTCTTTTATTAGTGTTTAGCAGAGAGTCAATCAGCTCTTTAAAATCCAGTTTCAAGTGTTCAGAGCTGCCCTTCATAATGTCATTAAAACCCACATGGACTACAATATAATCTTTTTCCATGTCCTGACGTAGTACATTCGGGAGCCGCTTAGTAATGTCATTTACTCGAGCTCCGGGATAGGACATTGTTTTTCGCACCAGGAATAGTCACATTACTTACCCTGGAGCTGCCCAAAATCACGGCTGGCGAGAAGGACAAGGAAATCCGCCCACTTCCACGCTTCACAGGATGGGGCAGGCCTCCGACAGATGGAGAAGCCTCGCTCGATCCAGAGCAGGGACGGAAGGGTTGCCGACGTCGACTTTGAAATCATAGGGGAAGGAGTAGGAGTCGGCAGAGCGGCTGCAGACACAGCTACCCCCAGCGATGAAGATCAGGCTCCAGGGCAGCGAAACTATTTGTTGTTTTTGTCCATTCCGGTCCTCTCATTGGGAGTGTAGGCTGCTTTGCAGCAGGCCACTGTCTTCGGATTCCACGGCTCGTGACGTGCAACCATCGTTGATTGCCACGCTCCTCTTGCTGTGCTCCTTCGACTCCGCTATCAGATGGGGAGGAGAGGCAGGAGATCACTCCCCTGGCGAACAAACTCCGGCAAGCAAACAATTGCCGTATTGGAACTCTGAGTGATCCGGCTTGAGTAGAGTGGAGGAGACAGGTTAATTAAAGAATGATTTTTAAGCCTTGAGACAATTGACACATGGATTGTCTATGTGTGCCATTCAGATGGTGAATGGGCAAGACAAAAGATTTAAATGCCTTTGAACGGGGTATGAGTGTGTCAAGAACTGCAAAGCTGCTGGGTTTTTCCACACTAGCCTACCTGGTTAAATAAAGGTGAAATAAATGGGCCAGAATCCTTGTGGAACGCTTTCAGCACCTTGTAGACCATGCCCTGACGAATTTAGGTTGTTCTGAGGACAAAAAGGGTTGCAACTCAACTCGTAATGTTTTGTACAGTGCCTATAGAAAGTCTACACGATCGAAATATATTTAATTGTACTTTTTTTTTGGCATTGATCTACACAAAATATTCCATAATGTCAGTGAAAAGAAAATTCTACACATTTTTACAAATAAGTATAAGTATTCACCCCTTTGTTTAAGATTAAATTAGTTCAGAAGTTAAATTTGGCTTGACAAATCAGACAAGTTATATGTAAGGGTTGATAATAATAATAATAAAAATAAGGATTGACATGATTTTTTTAATCACTACCCCTTCCCATATATACAACATCAGTAAGGTCCCTCAGTCAAGTGTGGAATTTAAAGCACAGATTCAACTGCAAAGAACAGGGAGCTTTTCGAAAGTCTCATAAAGAAGGGCAATGATTGGTAGATGGGTAACAATAACAAATCAGACATTGAATATATCTTTTAATAATTTCTTCGGGATGTCACCGTGAGGCCATTGTAGATTTTAAAAACAGCTACAGAGTTCAATGGCTGTGATTGGAGAAAACTGAGGACGGATCAACAACATGGTAGTGACTCCACAACAATAACCCAAATGACAGAGTGAAAAGAAGGAATCCTGTACAGAATAAAAAAATATGTGAAAAGAAGAATACAAATATTCAAAATATATATTCCAAAACATGCAAAACTAAAGTAATACTGCAAAACTAAAGTAATACTGTAAAACTAAAGTAATACTGCAAAACTAAAGTAATACTGCAAAACTAAAGTAATACTGCAAAACTAAAGTAATACTGCAAAACTAAAGTAATACTGTAAAACTAAAGTAATACTGCAAAACTAAAGTAATACTGTAAAACTAAAGTAATACTGTAAAACTAAAGTAATACTGCAAAACTAAAGAAAATACTGCAAAACTAAAGTTTTGGGTTAAGGTTAAGGAGTTAGTTTAGGAGTTAGGTTAAAGGGTAAGGTTAGGGAAGGGCTTAGCTAAAAAGGGTTAAGGTTATGGTTAGAGGAACGGTAGGCTAACGTGCGAAGTCATTACAGTTGTGCACCGTGCACTCCCACTCCTCTTTCTATTCTGGTTAGAGCCAGTTTACGCTGTTCTGTGAAGGGAGTAGTACACAGCGTTGTACGAGATCTTCAGTTTCTTGACAATTTCTCACATGGAATACCCTTCATTTCTCAGAACAAGAATAGACTGACGAGTTTCAGAAGAAAGTTATTTGTTTTTGGACATTTTGAGCCAGTAATCGAACCCACAAATGCTCCAGATACTCAACTAGTCTAAAGAAGGCCAGTTTTATTGCTTCTTTAATCAGCACAACAGTTTTCAGCTGTGCTAACATAATTGAAAAAGGGTTTTCTAATGATCAACTAGCCTTTTAAAATGATACACTTGGATTAGCTAACACAACGTGCCATTGGAACACAGGAGTGATGGTTGCTGATAATGGGCCTCTGTACGCCTATGTAGATATTCCATAAAAAATCAGCCGTTTCCAGCTACAATAGTCATTTACAACATGTCTACAATGTATTTCTGATCAATTTGATGTTGTTTTAATGGACTTTTTGTTGTTGCTTTTCTCTAAAAAACAAGGACATTTCTAAGTGACACCAAACTTTTGAGAGGCAGTGTATGCACACAGTGCCTTCGGGAATTATTCAGACCGTTTGACTTTAATAAAAATGTAAAATAAATCTCATCAATCTACACACATACACACACACACACACACACACAATACCCCATAATGACAAAGAAAAACTGTATTAAAAAAACGGAAATGTCAAATTTACATAAGTATTCAGACCCTTTACTCAGTACTTTGTTGAAGCACCTTTGGCAACGATTACAGCCTCGAATCTTCATCGGTATGAAGCTACAAACTTGGAGTTTCTCCCATTCTTCTCTGCAGATCCTCTCAAGCTCTGTCAGGTTGGATGGGGAGCGTTGCTGCACAGCTATTTTCAGGTCTCTCCAGAGATGTTCGATCGGGTACAAGTCCGGGCTCTAGCTGGGTCACTCAATGACATTCAGAGACTTGTCTCGAAGCCACTCCTGCGTTGTCTTGGCTGTGTGATTAGGGTCGTTGTCCTGTTGGAAGGTTAACCTTTGTCCCAGTCTGAGGTCCTGAGTGCTATGGAGCTGGTTTTCATCAAGAATCTCTCTATACTTTGCTCCGTTCATCTTTCCCTTGATCCTGACTAGTCTCCCTGTCCCTGCCACTGAAAAACATCCCCACAGCATGATGCTGTCACGACCATGCTTCACTGTAGGGATGGTGCCAGGTTTCTTCCTGATGTGACGCTTGGCATTCAGGCCAAAGAGTTCAATCTTGGTTTCATCAGACCAGAGAATCTTGTTTCTCATGGTTTCAGTCTTTAGGAGCCTTTTGGCAAACTCCAAGCGGGCTGTCATGTTCCTTTTACAGAGGAATGGCTTCCGTCTGGCCACTCTACCATAAAGACCTGATTGGTGGAGTGCTGCAGAGATGGTTGTCCTTCTGGAAGGTTCTCTAAAGGAACTCTAAAGCTCTGTCAAAGTGACCATCGGGTTCTTGGTCACCTCCCTGAACAAGGCCCTTCTCCCCCGATTGCTCAGTTTGGCCGGGCGGCCAGCTCTAGGAGAGTCTTGGTGGTTCCAAACTTCTTCCATTTAAGAATGATGGAGGCCACTGTGTTCTTGGGGACCTTCAATGCTGCAGACATTTTTTGGTACCCTTACCCAGATCTGTGCCTCGACACAATCCTGTCTCTGAGCTCTACGGACAATTCCTTCGACCTCATGGGTTGGTTTTTGCTCTGACATGCACTGTCAACTGTGGGACCTTATATAGACAGGTGTGTGCCTTTCCAAATCATGTCCAATTAATAGAATTTACCACAGGTGGACTCCAATCAAGTTGTAGAAACATCTCAAGGATGATCAATGGAAACAGGATGCACCTGAGCTCAATTTCGAGTCTCATAGCAAATGGTCTGAATACTTATGTAAATAAGGTAATTCTGTTTTTAATTTTTTTATATATATTTGCAAAAATTTGCAGAAACTGCTTTCACTTTGTAATTCTGGAGTATTGTGTGTAGATTTGTTTTATTTAATCAATTTTAGAATAAGGCAGTAACGTAACAAAAATGTAGAAAAAGTCAAGGGTTCTGAATTCTTTCTAAAAAAAACAATGTATAAATAATTTAAAAAAATAGATATACAAAAAAACGACATATGCAGGGTGATTTTGAATGAATGTGGTATTAATCAGAACTTGCAGTTTGAAAAGTACAGTTGAACATAAAGTTACACTATAGTTCTACAAAGTCTGTAGTTCAAACATTTGTCCACCAGAGAGCAGATTAACTTTCCCTTAATCTTATCACATTAAACATTTACCGGGTTGAAAGTAAACACAAATGTATAAAAAAAAAAAGACATGAAATATGTTATACAAATATGCAAATTAAGTTATACCTCATTAAATATGCACATATTTGCATATCACCGAAATCCATTTTTCTGGACACTGGATAAAGTCAACCTAAATATTTTTGGTGTAATTTTGTTAAGACACTCCACGACCGAACTTGTGCAGAGCTGATTGTGGATGAATACTTTTTTAAAAAATCGTTCTACTTGTAAAATACTAAAGACCAATGCATTTTTGGTGCATTTCCCCCCCCCCCAAAAAATGTTATCAAGAATAAAACATGTACAGGATATCAACAATTCCCTCTGGGGAGTGGACAAAACATTAAGAACACCTGCTCTTTCCATGACAGACTGACCAGGTAAAACCAGGTGAAAGCTATGATCCCTTATTCATGTCACTTGTTCAATCCACTTCAAATCAGTGTAGATTTGTATTTATTACGGATCCCCAGTACTCTTCCTGGGGTCTGGCAAAATTAAGGCAGTTATACCATTTTAAAAACATTACAATACATTCATTACAGAATTCACAACACACTATGTGTGTGCCCTCAGGCCCATAGTCCATTACCACATATCTACAACACAAAATCTATCTGTACGTGTGTGTATAGTGAGTATGTTATTATGTGTGTGTATGCATGCGTCTATGCTTATGTCTGTCTTGCTTCAGTCCCCACTGTTGCATAAGGTGTATTTTTAACGTTTTTTAAAAATCTGATTCTACCGCTTGCATCAGTTACCTGATGTGGATTCTTGACACACACGGGAAACTGTTGAGCGTGAAAAACCCAGTAGCTTTGCAGTTCTTGACACACTCAAACCGGTTCACTCTCTCTCTCTCGCTCTCTCTCTCTCTCTGTGTCTCTCTCTCTCTCTCTCTGTGTCTCTCTCTCAATTCAATTCAATTCAATTCAAGGGGCTTTATTGGCATGGGAAACATGTGTTAACATTGCCAAAGCAAGTGAGGTAGATATTATACAAAAGTGAAATAAACAATACAAATTAACAGTAAACATTACACATACAGAAGTTTCAAAACAATAAAGACATTACAAATGTTATATTATATATATACAGTGTTGTAACAATGTACAAATAGTTAAGGCACACAAGTTAAAATAAATAAGCATAAATATGGGTTGTATTTACAATGGTGTTTGTTCTTCACTGGTTGCCCTTTTCTTGTGGCAACAGGTCACAAATCTTGCTGCTGTGATGGCACACTGTGGAATTTCTCCCAGTAGATATGGGAGTTTATCAAAATTGGATTTGTTTTCAAATTCTTTGTGGATCTGTGTAATCTGAGGGAAATATGTCTCTCTAATATGGTCATACATTGGGCAGGAGGTTAGGAAGTGCAGCTCAGTTTCCACCCTGTCTCTTATACACATCTAGATGTGTATAAGAGACAGGCTCTTTTCTGGATTTTGATAATTAGTGGGTATCGGCCTAATTCTGCTCTGCATGCATTATTTGGTGTTCTACATCTGTCTCTTATACACATCTAGATGTGTATAAGAGACAGACTGTGTACTCTCTGTTTAGGGCCAAATAGCATTCTAGTTTGCTCTGTTTTTTTGTTAATTCTTTCCAATGTGTCAAGTAATTATCTTTTTGTTTTCTCATGATTTGGTTGGGTCTAATTGTGCTGTTGTCCTGGGGCTCTGTGGGGTGTGTTTGTGTTTGTGAACAGAGCCCTAGGACCAGCTTGCTTAGGGGACTCTTCTCCAGGTTCATCTCTCTGTAGGTGATGACTTTGTTATGGAAAATTTGGGAATCGACTCCTTTTAGGTGGTTGTAGAATTTAACGGCTCTTTTCTGGATTTTGATAATTAGTGGGTATCGGCCTAATTCTGCTCTGCATGCATTATTTGGTGTTCTACGTTGTACACGGAGGATATTTTTGCAGAATTCTGCATGCAGAGTCTCAATTTGGTGTTTGTCCCATTTTGTGAAATCTTGGTTGGTGAGCGGACCCCAGACCTCACAACCATAAAGGGCAATGGGCTCTATGACTGATTCAAGTATTTTTAGCCAGATCCTAATTGGTATGTTGAAATTTATGTTCCTTTTGATGGCATAGAAGGCCCTTCTTGCCTTGTCTCTCAGATCGTTCACAGCTTTGTGGAAGTTACCTGTGGTGCTGATGTTTAGGCCGAGGTATGTATAGTTTTTTGTGTGCTCTAGGGCAACGGTGTCTAGATGGAATTTGTGGTCCTGGTGACTGGACCTTTTTTGGAACACCATTATTTTGGTCTTACTGAGATTTACTGTCAGGGCCCAGGTCTGACAGAATCTGTGCAGAAGATTCTCTCTCTCTCTCTCCCTTTCTCTCTCTCTCTCGCTCTCAGTAAATAGTAGTAATGACTTTCACTCAATAACACACAATCTCTTACTCTCTTTTGCTTTCAATTTACATCTGAATAGTAATGACTGATACTTTAACTGTTCTCTAACTGGTTCTAAAATGAATAGTAATGACTGAACTCATATGTTCTTTCTATGCTTTGACTGCTCTCTCTCTCTTTCTCCACCCAAACGCTGTCTTTCTTTCACTGTCTCCCCGAACTCTCTTTGTCTCTTTGTCCCTCCCTGGGTGAATTCTAACGGCATTACTGTCTGATCCCCCTCAGCCTGTCTGGACTCGTCCTGAATAACAGCAGGGAGGGACAGAGAGGGTGTGTGAGAGGGAGCAGTAAAGCTATCAGACAGATAGATGCAGTACTGCTACCTGGCCGCTAGAACAGCAAGGCTGTTCTGGGTTAAGGCTTACTTAAAGCTGAGATCCAGATAAGGTGAAACAGCGCCACTGGTGTCTTAAAAAAAAGTATTTTACCCCCTTTTTCCATCTTGTCTCATCGCTGGAACTCCCCAACAGGCGCAGAAGAGGCAAAGGTCGAGTCAATCGCCCTCTGAACCATGACCTGCCAAACACCCGCCCGCTTAACCCAGAAGCCAACTGCACCAATATGTCAGAGGAAACACTGTTCAACTGACAACCAAGGTCAGCCTGCAGGAGCCCGGCCCTCCACAAGGAGTCGCTAGAGAGCAATGAGCCAAGTAAAGCACCCCCCGGGCAAACCCTCCCCTAACGACGCTGGGCCAATTGTGCGCCGCCCTATGGGACTGCCGATCATGGCCGGTTGTGACACAGCCTGGAATCGAACCCAGGTCTGCAGTGACACCGCCTTAGACCTCTGCGCCACTCGGGAGGCCCTACTCGGGGTTTTCTAAAGCTAGCCAGCTTCAGTTAGCTGCTCTTTCCAGCTCCATCTGTACTACGACGGTGGATATTGCCTGCCACTCTAAACAGGCTTGTAACTGTGCGTGTATAAATCAATCCAATCCAATCAAATTCAGAAGGCTATGGTGTGAAATAGACTTTCAGAAGTGCTGTCTTTATTCTATTACGTTTGGTGTGGTTATCAATGCACGAGTACCTTTTTATCAAACTCCTATCATAACATAATTGTATTAAGTCAAACATTTTACTGTGCTTGAAGTTTAAAAATGCATTTGTCATTTCTAAATGTGTAATGTGATAGGCATTTTTTTCACATTTTTAAACGCACAAAAAACACTTGATGAATAAAAAATATTTCAATCAGTTGTCTTGCTCAAATGAAGTGGATGATGACTCCAGATTTAAACTAATGGGTGAACCAGTCCATGGCGAGGGGAGAAAGCAACTTCGGATAACTGAGATGCAGCCCTAATAGTAATTTATTGATATTGATATTGATTGATATTGACTCAATCGTATCAATTGGTCATCAATGTTTATCTTAGATAATGCCAGGTTTTGTTAATCGCTCGCTCGCTTTGTGTCTTTGTTTGTAATTCAGTCAGAAATGTATTAAGACTTTGAAAACAACAACAGACACATTTAAAGTTGTGGGACTTTTCCTCATATTCATTGAACTTCACTACAAGCACTAGGATAACTTTGTATCTTGGCGTGGGTTGACTAGTTTTGTTTTTAAAGTCTGATGGGGTGACAACCGGTTTGTCCTCTCTGGTGACAGCAGGGCCTGATAGTTATAAATCAGTTTGTGACAAACACACACACAGTACAGACTGGAATATGTTCTGGGATTCATTCGATAACATTGACGAGTTTACCACATCAGTCACTGGCTTCATTAATAAGTGCATTGACTACGTCTTCCCCACAGTGACCGTACATATCCCAACCAGAAGCCATGGATTAAAGGCAACATCCGGAACGAGTTATAGGCTAGAGCTGCCACTTTCAAGGAGCGGAATACTAATCCGGATGCTTTTAAGAAATCACACTCTGACCTCCGACGAGCCATTAAACAGGCAAAGCGTCAATGAAAGATAAGATCAAATGACTATCCCCGTAGCTCTCACATCTGTAGCTATGAATTTCTTTGAAAGGCTGGTCATGGCTCACATCAACACCATCATCCCAGACACCCTGGACCCACTCCAATTCGCATACCGCCCCAACAGATACACAGATGACGCAATCTCTATTGCACTCCACACTGCTCTTTTCCACCTGGACAAGAGGAACAGCTATGTGAGAATACTGTTAATCGACTACAGCTCAGCCTACAACAACATAGTGCCCTCCAAGCTCATCACTAAGCTAAGGACACTGGGACTGAACCCCTCCGTCTGCAACTGGATCCTGGACTTCCTGACCGGCCGCCCCCAGGTGGCGAGGCAACAACACATCCGCCACGCTGATCCTCAAGACAGTGGTCTTTCAGGAGTGCGTGTTTAGTCCCCTCCTGTACTCCCTGTTCACCCACAACTGTGTGGTCGCGCACGACTCTAACACCATCATTAAGTTTACTGATGACATGACGGTGGTAGGCCTGATCGCCAATGACGATGAGACCACCTATAGAAAGGAAATCAGTGACCTGGCAGTGTGGTGCCAGGGAAACAACCTCTCCTTCAACGTCAGCAAGACAAAGGAGCTGATCGTGGACTACAGGAAACGTAGGGCCGAGCACATCAACGGGGCTGTAGTGGAGCGGGTCAAGAGCTTCAAGTTCCTCGGTGTCCACATCACTAAGACATGAACATGGTCAACACACACCAACACAGTCGTGAAGAGGGCACAACAACGCCTCTTCCCCCTCAGGAGGCTGAAAAGATTTGTCACGGGGCCTCAGATCCTCAAAAAGTTGCACACCTGCACCATTGAGAGCATCTTGACTGGCTCCATCACCGCCTGGTATGGCAACTGCTTGGCATCCGACCGCAAGGCGCTACAGAGGGTAGTGCATATGGCCCAGTACATAACTGGGGCTGAGCTTCCTGCCATCCAGGAACTCTATACCAGGCGGTGTCAGAGGAAGACATGGACTGTTCTTTCTGCTACCACACGGCAAGCGGTACCGATGAACCTGTCTGCAATCAACAGGCCCCTGAACAGTTTCTACCCCCAAGTCATAAGACTATTAAATAGTTAAGCAAATAGCTGACCGAACTATCTGCGTTGACCCTTTTTGCATTAACTCTTGTGACTCATCAGATACACTGCTGCTACTGTTTATTATCTAATCTGTTGCCTAGTCACTTTACCCATACCTATATGTACATATCTACCTAATTGACCTTGTACACCTGCACATCGACTCAGTACTGGTACCTTGTGTATACAGCCAAGTTATCATTACTCATGGTGTATTTATTCCTTGTGTTATAACTTTTTATATATTTTTCTCTCTGCGTTGTTGGGAAGGGCCTGTAAGTAAACATTTCACTGTTAGTCTACACCCGCTGTTTACGACGCATGTGACAAATACAATTTGATTTGACACATACTGTCACTTTGGCCTTTTATCAATTCGATTTGCTCACCACCTGCGTCCTCTCACCTGCGTCCTCTCTCCTGCATCCTCTCCCCTCTCTCCTGCGTCCTCTCTCCTGTGTCCTCTCCTGCGTCCTCTCTCCTGCGTCCTGCGTCCTCGCTCCTGTGTCCTCTCTCTTCTCTCTGGCGTCCTCTCTCCTGCGTTCTCTCTCCTGTGTCCTCTCTCCTGCGTCCTCTCTCCTGCGTCCTGCGTCCTCGCTCCTGCATCCTCTCTCCTGAAGAAGTACCGTCGCTCCTGGCGTCCTGCTCTCCTGCGTCCTCGCTCCTGTGTCCTGCGTCCTCGCTCCTGTGTCCTCTCTCTTCTCTCTGCGTCCTCCTCTCCTGCGTTCTCTCCTCTCTCCTGCGCTCCTCTCTCTCTCCCGTCCTGCTCCTCGCTCCTGTGTCCTCTCTCCTGCCATCCTCTCTCCTGCGTCCTCTCTCCTGCGTCCCTGCGTCCTCGCTCCTGTGTCCTCTCTCTTCTCTCTGGCGTCCTCCTCTCTCCTGCGTTCTCTCCTCTCTCCTGCGTCCTGCGTCCTCGCTCCTGCATCCTCTCTCCTGAGTCCTCGCTCCTGCATCCTCTCTCCTGCGTTCTCTCCTCTCTCCTCTCTCCTGCGTCCTGCGTCCTCGCTCCTGCATCCTCTCTCCTGAGTCCTCGCTCCTGCGTCCTCTTTCCTGCGTCCTCTCTCCTGCGTCCTCTCTCACCTCCTTTTTTAAAAAAGGTCAAAGTTAATCAAGGAGAGTGAACGTGGAGAGAAATGCTCTTGATTGAAACGAGACACAGTATATAAATATTACCAAATACATTTCCTGTACATGTACAATGCATTCAGAGAGTATTCAGAACCCTTGACTTTCTCCTCCACTCGCACGTCATCAGGCAAATGATGTTTACAGGGGTGGATCCCAAAATAAATGTGGAACACGATTAAAAACAAATGGAGCTAGTTGTGGCAGACATTTTCTAGATAAAACAATAAGTAGCATATTGTTTTTTTAACGTCTGCATATTTTTCTCCTCTGACAAAACAACAGCTGACTCAAAGGGGGTGTGGCACTCAAGTAGGATACATGTGACTATCCTCGAGGAAAGGAGGCTATCGAAGAGGAGGGAGGGAGGACTCTTCTGTTCGCCTCCTAACGAATCGACACACTCCTCAACCACTTATCGGTTTCCGGGTCACAGAGTAGAGAGGACGGAGGAGAGATTGTGGTCTTTTGCCAAAATGAGAATCTCCCTTTGTCACCTCGCTGCCAGGAACTAGACCAACAGGTATCAATGGATAACTGACTGAACCACGGAGATTCCAAGGCTAAGGTGGGGACAAACTAATCTTAAAATAACACGAGCAACCAACCTCACACACTGAGTGTGTGAGGAATGCTTCTGTGTGACAAGAAGAAACAAATAAACTGTCACTTCTATCTTTTTTCCACATTGATTCATACCCCATATTATAGATCCATATTATAGATCCATATTATAGACCCATATTACAGATCCATATTATAGACCCATATTAAAGATCCATATTAAAGATCCATATTATAGATCCATATTAAAGACCCATATTATAGATCCATATTAAAGACCCATATTATAGATCCATATTATAGATCCATATTATAGACCCATATTAAAGACCCATACTAAAGACCCATATTAAAGACCCATATTATAGACCCATATTATAGATCCATATTAAAGACCCATATTAAAGACCCATATTATAGACCCATATTAACCTTTTGACACGTACCAACAAACGGGTGTGATCATTCTACAGTGGTGCCTGCAGCGTAACGCTCAAACCGGTGGGATTAGAACGCTCATTTAGAACGCAACACTCAGCGTTTGAGCAACGTTGTTTTTTCACAGAAACCTTTTGCACAAACACATTCCTTAAAAAGTTGTCCCTGGATGTAACCAGTTTATTTTTTAGATGCAGACATTCACAGAAGTAGCGACAGCGTAACACAATCATCCAAACCCGGAAAATGTAGGCTACATTAGTCCTGGCGCTCGTGTTTGTTTTTGAGTCAACCAAAGATAAGAGGAAACCAGATGAGTTTGGTCTGTTTTCAGTATGCATGTTGAAGGAGGTGTGTTGTCTACGTTTATTCACTTCCGGAAGTTTACTCGAAAAATTAGTGAACCGTTCCTTCACCTCATTTTGTTATAACATATTTGGTCTGACAAATGTTTACGACACCCAGAATGCATTGTAAAACGTCAACAAACATGGTGCCACACATACCCCGGCAAAWAGCTTAGCATTAGCTCATTATAATCAGTACAACCTTCAAAAAAGTATTTTACACACATCATAGGTGTCCATTGCATTCCAATTATTGCATAGATTGTATGATTTGTCACCAATACTTGAAAACATGTGAATAAAACTGTAAATATTGTACATTATACCCCATGCATACATACTGTATGCTACAGTAGAAACAACAACATGATATAAAGAAAATAAGGCACTTACTTTGATAGGAATGCACACAGGTCCAGAGTTATTATTTGTAAGGAAAGTAACAATGAAGGCAATGTGAGCGCCAGCCAGAAAATATGCCAGGGGGAAAAGTTTGTGCAAGACTGCGTAAATGTATGCATACTTGATCCGGGGAAAGACTGGGGAAAGTGCTTGGGTTCTCCTCGAAGAGAGAAGTTTGTCCGGGCTCAGTAAAGCCTTCAAACATAAATTGTCCTCAACAGTGAAAATGGGCTTTTCTTCTACGTGGATTAATGAGGAGGCAGAACACACCTTAATTCAAAACTGTTGTTAGAAAATAAAACTTGTTTGAAAATAATTTGAAATTGACAAGTTGAAACATAGCCTATAGATTATCAGGCAGCGTGTCTTGGTTTGAGGACAGCGTGGGTTAACTGTCCTGTTGTGTAACAATCACATTTAGAACAGTGAGGTCATTCTGACATCACACACACAAAAAAACCTCATGCTGGGGTGACCGTTAGAGATATTGGGAACTCACACATGAAAAGGTTAAAGATCCATATTATTGACCCACATTCATCAGCCATATTATAGACCCATATTCATCCCCCATATTACAGACCCCATATTAAAAGCCCATATTCATAAAAGCCCATGTTGATAAAGCGTCTCAGAGTACTGATCTAGCATACGTTTAACTTTTACATTATACTAAATATCGATAGATATTAGATCTATAGATCCTAGATCAGCACTCCTACTCTGAGATGTTGTATGAAAACAATCCCTAATCTCTCTCCTCTCTCTCTCTCTCTCTCTCTCTATCTATCTCTATCTCTCTCTCTCTCTCTCAAATTCAAATTCAAATTCAAGCTGCTTTATTGGCATGAAAAACGTTGTGTCAATATTGCCAAAGCAACAATGTATACAATATACATTGTAATACAATTATATACAATGACAAATAATAATATAGAATGGCAGTAAATAATAATACAAAATTAAAAATAGTAACAATAAAATGGTAACAGTCAATAGTCTCTTCTCTCTTCTCGCATTCTCTCTTCCTTATCTCTCTCGCTTCTCTCTATCTCTCTCGTCTCTTCTCTCTCTCTCTCTCTCTCTCTCTCTCGCTCTCTCTCTCTCTCTCTCTCTCTGCTCTCTCTCTCTCTCTCTCTCTCTCTCTCTCTCTCTCTCTCTCTCTCCTCTCTCTCTGTTCTCTCTCTCTCTGCGTTCTCTCTCCCTTCTCTTCGAGTTTTTGAGCATTTTCTTCTTTCTTCACATCTTTTTCTCCCTCCTTGTGTAATTCCTCCCTACCTTTATTGTAACCTCCTCTCTCTCCCTC
This sequence comes from Salvelinus sp. IW2-2015, assembly GCF_002910315.2. Taxonomy (NCBI): domain Eukaryota; kingdom Metazoa; phylum Chordata; class Actinopteri; order Salmoniformes; family Salmonidae; genus Salvelinus; species Salvelinus sp. IW2-2015. Next base: position 242,957 of record NW_019943616.1, read on the forward strand.
TCTCTCTCCCTCTCTCTCTCTCTCTCTCTCTCCCTTTCTCTCTTCCTCCTCTCTCTCTCTCTCTCCACGCATCTCTTTGCAATGAGGTTAAACCACATGCATACCAATCTATTTGCCTGGCCCTTTTAGGCAAGCTATCGTGAGGGGTGGAGCAGTACACCTGTCACCTAGCTTACCTGTTCATGTCATTGCATCTATATTAAAATAGAACCATATTTCCCTTATTTAGCGTGCACTACTTTTTGTCACTAAAAAGTACGTGCACTATAAAGGGAAATAGTTGTAGGCCTATATTTGGGAACGATTCCATGGTCAGCTACTGCGTGATATGTCAACCGCACTTAGCTGTACAGTGCATGTGTTATTCCCAGCATTGCGCTCTCGTCCATATTCAAGTCAACTGTTTCTACATTACGCTGCCCATGATGTCATTAAAACTTGCTTGCTGACGGAGAGGAGAGATGCCAATTCAAGGAAATTACCCTATAGAAAAATCACCTACTTGTCGAGAAGGTAGAATAGAGGTAGAGCAAGAGAGAGGAAGGGAGACGAAGAGGAAGGAGAGACAGGGAGGAGAGAGCAGAAGGAAGAGAGAGAGGAGAGCAGGGAGGAAAGAGAGAAGAGACAGAGAGAGGACAGAGAGAGAGACGGAGAGAGGAGCAGAGAGAGAAGTGAGAGAGGAGAAGGAAGAGAGAAGAGAGATAGAGAGAGAGAGAGAAAGAGAGAAGAGAGAGAAGAAAGAGAGAGAGAGAGAGAGAGTGAGGAGAAGAGAAGAGAGAGAGAGAGAGAGGCAGAGAGAAAGGGAAGAGAGGAAGAAGGAGGGAAGGAGAGAGGGAGAGGAAAAGAGAGAGAGAGAGAGAGAAGGTTGTTAGTCAAGATGAGCTGCGTATGTGTACCTTCTCCACCTCGTCTCTCTCCTTTCCTACTGCTTTCTTTTTAGCTAACCAAAAGGCCAGGCAAATAAATAGAAGGTATGTGGGTTTACCCTCATTGCAAAGAGATGAGGTGAAGAGAGAGAGACGTTTACAATAAACGTATTGAGGAATTACAGCAAGGAGGGAGAGAAGATGAAGTGAGAGATGTGGAGAAGGAAAAAAAGGAAAATGCTCAAAACTAATGAGGAAGAGGGAGAGGAGAGAGGAAGGAGAGAGAGAGAGAGAGAGAGAGAGAGAAGAGAGAGAGAGAGAGAGAGAGAGAGAGAGGAGAGAGAGAGAGGAAGAGAGGAGAGAGAGGAAGAGAGGAAATAACAAAATAACTCATAGAGAGAGAGAGAGAGAGAGAGAGAGACGACAGAGAGAGAGAGAGAGGAAGAGACAGAGACAGAAAGAGAGAAATAACAAATGACTATAGAGAGAGAGAGAAGCAGAGAGAGAGAAATAACAAATAACTAGAGAGAGGAGAAGAGAGAGAAGAGACGAAGAGAGAGAAGAGAGAGGAGAGAGAGAGAGAAAGAGAGAAGAATAAACAAGTAACATAGAGAGAGAGAGAGAGAAGAGAGCGAGAAGAGCGTTACGAGAAATAACAAATAACTAGAGATAGAGAGAGAGAGAAGAGAGAGAGAGAAATAACAAGTAACTAGAGAGAGAGAGAGAGAGGAGAAAGAGAGAGAGAAATAACAAGTAACTAGAGAGAGGAGAAAGAGAGAGAGAGAGAGAAATAACAAGTGTGAGATATAAATAAAGAAGGGATGTTGTTAATCAGGTTGAGCTTGTAGAGTGTACGTTGCTCCCCCTCTCCTCTTCACCCTTCTCTTTTGTCACTCTGAGGTCTCTGCCACTATAGTGACTCTCCTGGCACATGGGACCTGCACAGATTGAGACACAGTATATAAAGATTACCAAATACAATTCCTGTACATGTACAGCGCATTCGGAAAGTATTCAGACCGGTTGACTTTTTCCACATTTTGTTACGTCAGAGCCTTATTCTAAAATGTATTCACTTGTTTTTTCCCCCTCATCAATCTACACACAATACCCCATAATGGCAAAGCAAAAACTATTTAATTTTTTTTATTTTTTTTACATTTTTGCTAATTCATAATATCCCAAAAGTATTCAGACCCATTCTTCTCTGCAGATCCTCTCAAGCTCTGTCAGGTTGGATGGGGAGCGTCGCTGCACAGCTATTTTCTGGTCTCTCCAGAGATGTTTGATCGGGTTCAAGTCTGGGCTCCAGATGTGACGCTTGGCATTCAGGCCGAAGAGTTCAATCTTGGTTTCATCAGACCAGAGAATCTTGTTTCTCATGGTATGAGAGTCCTTTAGGTGCCTTTTGGCAAACTCTAAGCTGGCTGTCATGTGCCTTTTACTGAGGAGTGGCTTCTGTCTGGCCACTCTACCATAAAGGCCTGATTGGTGGAGTGTTGCAGAGATGGTTGTCCTTCTGGAAGGTTCTCCCATCTCCACAGAGGAACTCTGTCAGAGTGACCATCGGGTTCTTGGTCACCTCCCTGACCAAGGCCATCCTCCCCCGAATGCTCAGTTTGGCCGGGTGGCCAGCTCTAGGAAGAGTCTTGGTGGTTCCAAACTTCTTCCATTCAAGAATGATGGACCTTCAATGCTGCAGACATTTTTTGGTGCCCTTCCCCAGATCTGTGCCTCGACACAATCCTGTCTCGGAGCTCTCCGGATAATTGCTTCGACCTCATGGCTTGGTTTTTGCTCTGACATGCACTGTCAACTGTGGGACCTGATATAGACAGGTGTGTGCCTTTCCAAATCATGTCCAATCAATTGAATTTACCACAGGTGGACTCCAATAAAGTTGTAGAAACATCTCAAGGATGATCGATGGAAACAGGATGCAACTGAGCTCAATTTCGAGTCTCATAGCAAAGGGTCTGAATACTTATGTAAATAAGGTATTTCAGTTTTCTGTTTTAAGACATTTTAGAAAATGTCTTAAAACCTGATTTCGATTTTTGTCATAATGTGGTATTGTGATGTCATAATGGGGTATTGTGTATAGATTGATGAGGAAAAAAGTACACTGTAAAAGTATTTGGCTAATAAAGGTGACTGATTCTAATTTATACACATACAGTATACAGTTGCAGGTACTAAAAAGGTAGGTCGTGGCGCGGTATTGGTGGAACTATTTGTGCGCCATCGTCTCCTATAGCGATAGGTTCTCACAGACATGTACCACGGTAAATGTTTTTAAAAATGACTTGTTTTACTGCCTGCACCTGTAAAGAATACAGTGAACATTATTACTGTAAATTAAAATATACACTACTGTTCAAAAGTTTGGGCTCACTAAGAAATCTCCTTGTTTTCCATGAAAACATACATGAAATGAGTTGTAAAACGAATAGGAAATATAGTCAAGACGTTGACAAGGTTATAAATAATGATTTTTAATTGAAATAATAATTGTGTCCTTCAAACTTTGCTTTCGTCAAAGAATCCTCCATTTGCAGCAATTACAGCCTTGCAGACCTTTGGCATTCTAGTTGTCAATTTGTTGAGGTAATCTGAAGAGATTTCACCCCGTGCTTCCTGAAGCACCTCCCACAAGTTGGATTGGCTTCATGGGCACTTCTTACGTACCACACGGTCAAGGTGCTCCCACAACAGTCACCGGTTGAGATCCGGATCCGGTGACTGTGCTGGCCACTCCATTATAGACAGAATACCAGCTGACTGCTTCTTCTCTAAATAGTTCTTGCATAGTTTGGAGCTGTGCTTTGGGTCATTGTCCTGTTGTAGGAGGAAATTGGCTCCAATTAAGCGCCGTCCACAGGGTATGGCATGGCGTTGCAAAATGGAGTGATAGCCTTCCTTCTTCAAGTTCCCTTTAATCCTGTACAAATCTCCCACTTTATCAGCACCAAAGCACCCCCCGACCATCACATTGCCTTTTCATTTTTTCTGCGTCTCACAAATGTTCTTCTTTGTGATCCGAACACCTCAAACTTAGATTTTTCTGTCCATAACACTTTTTTCCAATCTTCCTCTGTCCAGTGTCTGTGTTCTTTTGCAGTTAAATCTTTTATTTTTATTGGCCAGTCTGAGATATGGCTTTTTCTTTGCAACTCTGCCTAGAAGGTCAGCATCCCGGAGTCGCCTCTTCACTGTTAACGTTGAGACTGGTGTTTTGCGGGTACTATTTAATGAAGCTGCCAGTTGAGAACTTGTGAGGCGTCTGTTTCTCAAACTAGACACTCTAATGTACTCGTCCTCTTGCTCAGTTGTGCACCGGGGCCTCCCACTCCTCTTTCTAGTCTGGTTAGAGCCAGTTTGCGCTGTTCTGTGAAGGGAGTAGTACACAGCATTGTACGAGATCTCGAGAAATTTCAGTTTCTTGGCAATTTCTCCATGGAACAGCCTTCATTTCTCAGAACAAGAATAGACTGACGAGTTTCAGAAGAAAGTATTCGTTTCTGGCCATTTTGAGCCTGTAATCGAACCCACAAATGCTGATGCTCCAGATACTCAACTAGTCTAAAGAAGGCCAGTGTTATTGCTTCTTTAATCAGCACAACAGTTTTCAGCTGTGCTAACATAATTGCAAAAGGGTTTTCTAATGATCAATTAGCCTTTTAAAATGATAAACTTGGATTAGCTAACACAACGTGCCATTGGAACACAGGGATGATGTTGTTGATAATTGGCCTCTGTACGCCTATGTAGATATTCCATTTTTTTAATCTGCCATTTCCAACATAAACAATGTCTACACTGTATTTCTGATCAATTTTATGTTATTTTAATGGACAAAAAATGTTTGCTTTTCTTTCAAAAACAAGGACATTTCTAAGTGACCCAAACTTTTGAACGGTAGTGTAAAAAGAGTTAGGATTAAGATATGATAAACTGTCAATCTTTACATTGTAAACAAAAGCCTTGGCAGAGTCCAGAAAACAAGCAGGAAGGAGAAGAGTAACAGGTACGGATGGACGGAGAGAGAGAAGGTACGGATGGACGGACAGAGAGAGGTAATGGACAGAGAGAGAGAAGGTACGGATGGACGAGAGAGAGAGAAGGTACGGATGGACGGAGAGAGAGAAGGTACAGATGGACAGAGAGAGAGAAGGTACGGATGGACGGAGAGAGAGAAGGTACGGATGGACGGAGAGAGAGAGTACGGATGGAGGGAGAGAGAGAAGGTCAGATGGACGGAGAGAGAGAAGTACGGATGGACAGTGAGAGAGAAGGTACGGATGGACAGAGAAGAGGAAGGTACGGATGGACAGAGAGAGAGAGAGGTACAGATGGACAGGAGAAGAGAGAAGGTACGGATGGACGGAGAGAGAGAAGGTACGGATGGACGAGAGAGAGAAGGATACGGATGGAGGGAGAGAGAAGAAGGTACAGATGGACGGAGAGAGAGAAGGTCACGGATGGACAGGAGAAGAGTACGGATGGACAGAGAGAGAAGTACAGATGGACGGGAAAGAGAGGTACGATGGACGGAGAGAGAGAAGGTACGGATGACGGAGAAGGGAAAAGGTACGGATGGAGGAGAGAGAGAGAAAGGTACAGATGGACGAGAGAGAGAAGGTACGGATGGACAGAGAAGAGAAGGTAACGGATGGACGGAGAGAGAAGGTACAGATGACGGATAGAGAGAAGGTACGGATGGACGGAGAGAGAGACGTACGGATGGACGGAGAGGGAGAAGGTACGGATGGACAGAGAGAGAGAAGGTACGGATGGACGAGAGAGAAGGTACGGATAGACGTAGAGAGAACAAGGTACGGATGGAGGAGAAGGAGAGTAACAGGTACGGATGGAGGGAGAGAAGGAAGGAGGAGAGAAGCAAGAGAGAGGGGGGGGGGGAGTGAGGGAGGCAGAAACCACTCCAACAGCCCAGGCAGCATACCTTTCATTCTATATCTCCACACACCCTCTTTCTCTTCCTTCTCTCACTCTCTTTCCTTCTCTATCCCTCCCTCTGTTATCCCCTCTCTATTCCTCCCTCACTCTACCTCCCCATACTGAAACTATAGCTATCGTTTAATTATCAATGAAGAAATAACAAACAAACACTATTTTCGTTCTTTAAATCGCCCCTTTCATGTTCTATTTTGCTCCCTCTCTCTCTCTGTGTTTTGGTTTCAGGTGTTTCAGGGGGGGTCAAGGGCTAGAGGTGTCTTGTAGGGGCTTGAGTGGTCGGGGGTGGGGGTAGAGGGTGACCTGGGGAGGGGAACAAATCAGAGAGACAAGGGGATAATGGTTAACAGTGGGGGTCTGTAAACACACAGTAGGAGAGAGGGCAGGACAACACACACATTTGAGGGTGATTAATGGTCTTTACTATATACCCGACAGAGATTACAGAGATTTTATAATCTTGTCCTCCTGAGGGTAAAGTGTAGGATACATGTATTATAATAATCAAATGATACGGAAGTTTCCGTTGTAGTTCCAATGCCCATTATTTATGTTGGTAAGAGCATGTCAATGTGCAGCCTCTGTTGGCTGTGGCCTTCTGTGCTTGAGATATATATTCTTTATTGTTTTGAAACTTCTGTATGTGTAATGTTTACTGTTCATTTTTATTGTTTATTTCACTTTTGTATGTTATCTACCTCACTTGCTTTGGCAATGTTAACACATGTTTCCCATGCCAATAAAGCCCCTTGAATTGAATTGAATATATATGAGACTCACACACACACACACACACACACACACAATAATAAAACAATAGCTAATAGTCTACTGCCTCTCACTATAGGTGTTACCTGTGCATCACTACCCAAAAACCCACCAACTATTTCTCTCATGTCATTCTCTACCGTTCTCTAACCTACCTACCCCCTCCATTTTCCAATATATTTTCTACCCCTTCTTCTCCTTCCCACCGCGAAGCTGAATGGAGAAAGAGGGAGGGAGTGAAAAAAAAGAAACCGGTCGAACAGGTAGTAGCCTAACCCAGGTTTGGTTTGTCACCGTTATGTCTGTGGCGCATGCGCGCTGGTACCTGTGCTTCCTGAATAAAGGAAAGGACTAGCCTACCTGTGTCGTGCATGGACCAACCTCTGAATTCACCGTGTTGCGTGGCGCTGAATCGGAATATCAGCCTTCTACCTGACAAACTCCCGTTACTTTAAGTCGAGGATAGAACGTAACCTTCAAGTACGGCGACACCTGAACAAGCTAACTCACCTGTAGCGACGTCATTGCTGTTTTGGTGGAGTGTGTGGGCTCGGGGAGAAAAAGAACGGACACGCACAGAGAAGAAAAACGGGATAGAAGACTGAAACTGCGGAGGTACAAAGTTTGTTGTAGAGGTGGAGAACAGAAAGGAGGGAGGACTGCGGGAAGAAAGAGAAGGGAACGATCCTTCCCGTTTTTTTTCTTTCACGAGGGGAAGGTATATTTTTGAAGTACTTTTTTCACCAGTTTACCTGGAGCGTATTGATTCTACAGAAACTTGACCGAAGAGGACAGTTTAACCGTAAAAAAACGACCATGCCGCGAGCCTTCCTGGTAAAGAAAGCGAGATACTCGCCCTATAAGCGGAACTGGAGCGAGCTGCCAGACGACGAGCGCGGGGACGTATATATACCAGGTGAGAGAGCTCGAGGATGGTGTTCCGTTAATGAACCATTTTGTTTCGGTGGAGCACGGGCAGCAGCACAGAATAAAATAACGGGAAATCAGCGTTCCGTGACATTATTCAATAATTGTTAGGCTATAATTCATGATACATTGAAACGGTTTGAAAAAAACTCACAATCTTAAACTGTTACAATTATGTATCCAAAAGAGTAGACTGCATTCTGTAACAGTAGGCTACCGGGTTGGGAAGTTTTGGCAACTTTTTTTTTTTTTTTTTTTACAATGTCATTGTAGGCCATATTCCAGGATAAATCATAGGCTAAGAGAACTTTTAACAACTTTCTTTGTGATTGTATTTAACTTTTTCTGTCTACGGTAGGCTAATGTTTTTCAGTGTTGACACATTGCCTTGCAGTGGGCAAGGCCCAACTATAGCGTGTCATTGTTCCCATTTTGAGCCACAAAGATAACCACGACACCGTTACACCTCCTTCTGTCCGACCTTCAGACCCGAGTCGTTTCCTTGTTGGCGAGGGTGTGAAAACGGTTGCAACACTGCCCCAATCTACCTCACCCATACATACGGCCTGTCATATCTTGACTGTGCCTCGGTTGGCCTATAGGCAGCCTATACCCCTTCAAGTGGATCTTGATTTGCTATAATAGATTACAGATGTAGTCCTACTGTGTAGGCTAGAACAGATGTAACTGTTTGCCATGCAGTCTAAAAAGTAATTATATTTATTTAGTCATAGTCTGCACAGTAGCCGAATACTTGCCACTGTTTTTGAGGAAGGTTTAACCTCCGATTCAGCCTTTGATGCTGTTTTGTGACAAACAAGCCACATCTATTGCATGTCCTCCATGCAAATTCAACGTCTTTCGCGATCTTGAGAACAATCGCCATTGTGCCGCTGGGGTGTTTTATTGTTAGGGGCTGTGGTATCAGATAACTGAACCTAACGGGTTAGTCCGCCACTCCCTGCCCATACCTCCCCCTGTGTGTGTGTGTGAGAGAGAGAGACCCCCTTCCCCCACCACCGTTAACTTTTAATCATTACCTTTTACATCCTTTAAAAGTCCATGGTACTGAAACTGACCGTTAGATTAGAATTCACTTCCTGAACAATTTTTTTTTTTTTAAACATTAAAAACGGTTTGAATAACAAACAAACCAAACCTCTCAGTAAGTTGTTTTTGCTCATGTGCATTATTTGATTAGTATAATATGTTTTTAATTAAACTATTTTAAAACCAAGGCTATTTACCTCCAAAGATTTTAACTTTAGGTTATTGCGTGAAGCGCCAAAACACCAGCAGTCGTCCAGGTGACAACGCGAGTAGCCTAGTTATTACCCAGCTATGTGAAGTTGCCTGCCCCACTGCCTCGACTTGTCACTCCAACTACAGCTGGGATCACTGTCCAAACAATGCGCCCATGGTGTTTATCACCATTACGCGTTTAGCATAGGTTAGGTTACACATTTCTCTCCATAATTCTGAGCAAGATCATTATATAAGTATAGAGTAGACAAACTATGAAACGTCTTGGCTTAGTAGCTATTGTATTATTTTAGCTTTGTAGCTTCGATGAATAAAGAGAACAGGAAATATTTTTTCCCAAGTGCATAACAGTGCCTGTGCAAATGTGGGTAGAATAATTATTCCTTGAGTGCGTCCCCGTGTTCTGGTTAATGGTTAATGTTTAGGCTAGTAGATGCTGGGTGAAGTAACGGACTACAACTAGGCTACTACCTTCGTCTCCCTACACACGGTCATACACCCTTAGCAAACACAACACACTATACAGCATTACGGTCCGATCTATTGTTGACTCTCTCTCTCTCTGTCTCTCTGCAGGCGAGGTTCTTAATAAACTCTTTTCAGTTTATATAATTACATTAGGTCTACAGTAGGCCTGAACGATGTACTTCTTGAGAAGAAAAAAAACAGTATGTTTCAGACTGTTAGATAGCATAAATTCGTTTTTCAAAGACGAGTTTGAACCAAGTTTTCGAAAATCGTCAGTATAATATCGGGTTTTATGGACAGTCATTGTTCGCCTGGAGACGCGCGGCGCTGTGTAGAAGGGAGAGGTGAGCAAACAGCTCCAGATGAACTCACCAACACGTCTAATCGGGTGAGTGTGTGTGTGTGTGTGTTATCGTTTAAAGTGAAATATGGCTTCAGTTGAGCCATTAAGAAACGGGTACTTTAAACGCAACTTAATCCTATTCCTATATGACGACCGGGAAGGATACCGTTATGACCCACACAAAACAATGGCTCTCGCTCTCATAAATTTGCATGCTGATTTGCGAGTTATCCGATTGTCTCCTGACCTGTTAATGAATCAACAGATTCATTGTGTGCTCTACTATTCATTGGGCTCRGGAGTGGCGCAGCTGTCTAAAGCATTGCATCTCAGGCGTCTCTACAGTCCCTGGTTCGAATCCAGGCTGTATCACATCCGGCTGTGATTGGGAGTCCCATAGGGTGGCGCACAATTGGCCCAGCGTCATTAGGGTTAGACTGGGGTAGGCCGTGATTGTAAATAAGATTTTCCCTCTTGCCTTGCCTAGTTAAATATTTTTTTGTTGTAAAAATACAAATCTACTGATCTTTAAGACACAACAGCACCACACACATCACACACAGCACACACAACACACACCACACACACAACACACACAACACACACACACACACACACACACACAACACACACTTTCACAATTTACTGGCTCTAGGTGTTTGTAATGTAGTCAAATGGGAACGTCCCTGATCAAATATCATTAATAGTAACTAAGGATGTGCATCATTACCTTTCAAGACCATTCCATACTTATCGATACATTTTTAGTTTGTTAGAGGTTTATTTATTTTTTTCATTTATGTTTTGAGGTTGGACTTTTAGCACGTAGGGCACACCGATTGGTGTCACCTCGTTAGTCTGTGTTAGTTGTCCATCTCGTTAGTCGAAAGGTGTTTCACCTGTGCTGGCCCAGGTGATATTTAAGAGCGGCTGGCCCAGTGCTACAGTTGTCTTGAGAGATGTGGAGAGTTAATGCCAGGGGTGTAAAGTACTTAAGTAAAAATACTTTGAAGTACTACTTGAGTAGTTTTTTTTGGGTATCTGTACTTTACTATTTATATTTTTGACAATTTTTAATTCACTACAACATTCCTAAAGAAAATAATGTACTTTTTACCCCATACATTTCCCCTGACACTCAAATGTAGTCGTTGAATGCTTAGCAGGACAGGAAAATGGTCCAATTCACACACTTATCAAGAGAACATCCCTGGTCATCCCTACTGCCTCTGATCTGGCGGACCCACTAAACATTTACATTTACATTTTACATTTACATTTTACATTTTTAGTCATTTAGCAGACGCTCTTATCCAGAGCGACTTACAGTAGAGTGCATACATTTTTTTTATTACATTTTTTACATACTGAGACAAGGATATCCCTACCGGCCAAACCCTCCCTACCGGCCAAACCCTCCCTAACCCGGACGACGCTATGCCAATTGTGCGTCGCCCCACGGATCTCCCGGTTGCGGCCGGCTGCGACAGAGCCTGGGCTAGAACCCAGCCCAGCCTGGGCGCGAACCCAGAGACTCTGGTGACGCAGCTAGCACTGCGATGCAGTGCCCTAGACCACTGCGCCACCCGGGAGACGGGTGGCGCTTCATTTGTAAATGCTTCAAATGCTTCATTTGTAAATTATGTCTGAGTGTTGGAGGGTGCCCCTGGCTATCTATAGATAAATAAAAAATAACATTGTGTCATATGGTTTGCTTAATATAAGCAATTTGATATATTTTTTTTACTTTTACGTATATTTTTGCAGTTACATTTACTTTTGATACTTAAGTATATTTAAAACCAAATACTTTTAGACTTTTACTCAAGTCGTATCTTACCGGGTGACTTTTACTTGAGTCATTTTCTATTAAGGTATCTTTCAGTCAAGTATGACAATTGGGTACTTTCTCCACCACTGGTTACTGGTTGCTTCCTGTCTTTAAGTTTGGTTTGCTTCCTGTCTTTAAGTTTGGTTTGCTTCCTGTCTTTAAGTTTGGTTTGCTTCCTGTCTTTAAGTTTGG
>NW_019943616.1:256433-260481 GCF_002910315.2 Salvelinus sp. IW2-2015
AAGTTTGGTTTGCTTCCTGTCTTTAAGTTTGGTTTGCTTCCTGTCTTTAAGTTTGGTTTGCTTCCTGTCTTTAAGTTTGGTTTGCTTCCTGTCTTCACGTTTGGTTTGCTTCCTGTCTTTAAGTTTGGTTTGCTTCCTGTCTTCAAGTTTGGTTTGCTTCCTGTCTTCAAGTTTGGTTTGCTTCCTGTCTTTAAGTTTGGTTTGGTGTTTTTCTTGTTTTCCTCTTTCCTCTCTTCCTCTCGTAAATTTAGTGGGCGGTGGGTGTCTTTTAGGTTCCTGTTGTTGTTGCTAGGCAACTTTCAGTGGACACCCCCATGAGTGTCTTTCAGAACCCCTCCCTAACACCCCACCTGTTTAGTTTTGGTGGTTGTCAGTGACTTTGTTAGTTCTCCCTTCTGTTTGAGAAACATTATTTGGTTTTCTAGCTGGGGAACGTACCAGTTTGAACCGATTCGGTTTGACTAGAGAACAAATCAATTCGATTCGGTTGGATGTGATATGATTTGATGCACTAACATTTGTTGTATAAACACATTAATTTTCCATTCTAAATTCAAATCTGCTGTTGATGAATCTGTCTGAGTTGACATGTGCGCCTTGTGTAAATTATGTATGTGTGTGTGTATTTACTATGTAGGCACCTGAGCAGACATAAGGAAGAATTAGCCATCTACCACCCCACTACCACTATCAGATTAGGGCCATAAAGGAGCATTAGCCATCTACCACTATCAGATTAGGGTTTTAAGGGAGAGAATTAGCCATCTACCACCCCACTACCACTATCAGATTAGGGCCATAAAGGAGAATTAGCCATCTACCACTCTCAGATTAGGGCCATAAAAGAGAATTAGCCATCTACCACTATCAGATTAGGGCCATAAGGGAGAGAATTAGCCATCTACCACCCCACTACCACTATCAGATTAGGAGGGGGCAATATAGCCTGTGTTTGTCCCCACACTTTGGTTCTGAAATCACCATCACCCACTAATTAACTAGACTAGTAATTTTTGCAGATTAAGAGTTTGAGCTAGTAATGTATAAATATTTATTGTTTACAAATTAGCTATGACATAGCCAATTAATAGATAGCACAATTTTGGATTTCACCCTCATCTCACAATTCAAATGGTTGTGAACGTTTTGGACGTTTTTTTACTGAGAGATTTTGTCCTCTGGCTTCGGTCATCCCAGTACACCTCCTCGTTATGCAGGATAAAGTTGATTGTTTCATATCTAAAAAAAAAAATCACCAAAAACACTGATTTGTTAAAAGCAAAAAACAACCAAAACTATTGCTGATGGTGAACAATCAAAATAAAATCTATTGTAAAGTCTGTTATTAAGGTTTTAGGAGGTATAGACAAATGAGTTTATTTCTGCTCGCTTGGTAAAACACCATTTTTAAACATTGCATTGATAACAATTACCTCGCAAATGACATAGGTCGTCACTCAACTAATAAAGCCTAATATAACGGCGTGCCATTTTTAGCATTTTGAATGCGGAAGGTGCKACGAACAGGAACAGGACCGTCTACCTCTCATTGGTCAGCATCCGAAGCTGAGCTCAGRGTTTGACTKSYRTACTGATGTTGCCTGGGGTTGTTGAGCACGTAAAATAACCTATAGATCAATGTCTGTCAACGCAGTTGCATGAAGTTGGATTAGTTGTCACAAAAGATGAGAGGTATTTTCGTGATGGGAGTTTGAATCGATTTTTCCTGACCGACGCGCATGCTATTTGGATCAGTTTGGGTGTCCGAGGACCGATGCACTTGTATCTAAAGCATTTGAATCTGGGGCCTATGGGCATTAGTAAATCGTTACAATGTCTCTGTGTTTCTAATGGGGATGTATGTAACCGGTTGAATAGGATAGATGACCTTTGCTACAAACACAAGTGTACACAGAGCAGTGAGACGCATATACTGTATATGGCTGCGGAGGCGTGTGTGTGTGTGTGTGTGTGTGTGRGTGTGTGTGTGTGTGTGTGTTTAAGGAGCGTATAGTACCAACCTGTGTCTCAGGACTGGCTGGTCAGACTGGTCCAACGGTAACTAGACTGTGTGTGTGACATGAGCCTTCTCTGTCATACTTTAAACAGACAATTAGACACCGCCCAAGCTCTTATCTTGAAGTTTTTTCTCTGTCTTTCTAGTGTGCGTGACTGTGCCCATAATGTATCCAATTCTTAGGTTATAACTTATATATTCTTATATTGTATCCTTTCTCTCTGTCCGTTTCAGTGTCTGTCTTCCCCGTGCCCTTATTGGAGGAAACTGAAGCCAGTCCAGCAGAGACCGCCCCCTGTCTCGCCACGACGACGCACTACGAATACACCAAATACACACAGTCACACTCAGTGCGCAGCGTGATGACCCCTACAGCGGAGATGCCCTCGTGCACGGTGCTGGGTCGGCCCCAGAGTCCTGGTCGGGAGTTAGAGGTCACAGGGTTAGAGGTGAAGCGGAGGGCACAGAGCAGCACCTATGTCCGCTCCAAAATCAAGGTGAGTGACTGAGGCGTTATGAGAATAATGGGGGGGGGGGGTGTCTTTTTTTAAATTTATTTTTATTTATGTAATCGTGTTTGGTTTTCTGAGAATATAAGACCCCCAATTATCGGCTGTTACCAACTTTTTTATTCTCTCTTTCCCCCATCCGTCCCAATTCCTCTTCTATCCCATTCTCTCCATCTCTCTCTCTCTCTTTATCCCATTCTCTCCATCTCTCTCTCTCTCTCTTTATCTCTGTCTCTTCTATAGGTGACTACAGGTGAGCTACCCAGTGAGATTCCAAAACCTCCCCAGCCTTCCGTCCCCGAAATCACCAAGACACCTGTTTCCTTGACGACGTCCCCTACTGCCCTGGTCTCCACAGTAACGAAGTCAGGGACAGGTGCTCAAGCTTCGTTCGTGTGCAAGGTATGTCACGACCCTCTCAGCCTTCCTCTCCCTTCTAACCCATTCTCTCCATCCCTGTCTCAATCCTCCTCTCCCTTCTAACCCTCTCCATCTTTCTATCAGCTATGCCAGAAGAGCTTTCACCCTCTCTCTCCTGTTCCTGTGTAACCCATCTCTCTCTCCTCTTCCTCTGTAACCATCTCTCCATCCCCCTTTCTCATCTTCCTCCATCTCTAATCCATCCCTCTATTCCTCTGTAACCCATCTCTCTCTCCATGTCTTCCTCCCTAACCCATCTCTCTCTCCTCTTCCTCTGTAACCCATCTCTCTCTCCTCTTCCTCTGTAACCCATTTCTCTCTCCTCTTCCTCTGTAACCCATCTCTCTCTCCTCTTCCTCTGTAACCCATTTCTCTCTCCTCTTCCTCCGTTTCTCTGTAACCGTCTCTCTCCCTCTTCCTCTCTAACCGTCTCTCTCTCCTCTTCCTGTGTAACCGTCTCTCTCTCCTCTTCCTGTGTAACCCGTCAGATGTGCAGAAGGTTTCCAGTATCAGAGGATGTTGAACCGGCACCTGAAGTGTCACAGCGATACTAAGAGACACCTGTGTAACCCTGTGGTAAAGGATTCAACGACACCTTCGACCTGAAGAGACATCGTCAGAACACACACAGGTAGGACACACAACACAATCTCCACCTACCCACACTCCACTCCTTTCTCACCTAGTGCTACTCCATCTCCTCGTCCCGCTTTCTCCTCCTCTCTCTCTCTCCATCTCTAACCATCTCTTCTCTCCATCTCTAACATCTCTTCTCCATCTCTACCATCTCTCTCTCCATCCTCTAACCCACTATTCTAACCATCTTCTCTCATCTCTCTCTCCATCTCTCTCTCCATCTCTAACCTTCTCTCTCTCCATCTCTAACCCATTCTCTATCCATCTCTAACGCCATTCCTCTCCATCTCTAACCCATCTTAACCATCTCTCTCTCATCTCTAACCTCTCTAACCCATCTCTCCTCCATCTCTAACCTCTCTCTTCATCTCTACCTTCTCTCTCTCCATCTCTCTCTCCGCATCTCTAACCCATCTCCTCCATCCTAACCTTCTCTCTCTCCCTCTCCTTCCACTCTCTCTTAGGA
>NW_019943616.1:263565-285810 GCF_002910315.2 Salvelinus sp. IW2-2015
TGTAAGCACCCTTTCTCTCTCGCTCTTGCCTCTGTAACCCATTTCTCTCTCCTCTTCCTCTGTAACCCCTTTTCTCTCTCCTCTTCCTCTGTAACCCTTTCTCTCTCCTTTCCTCGTAACCGCTTTCTCTCTCCCTTCTCCGTAACCCTTTCTCTCTCCTCTTCTCCTAAACCCATCTCTCTCTCCTCTTCCTCTAACCCTCTCTCTCTCCTCTTCCTCCCTAACCCATTCTCTCTCCTCTTCTCCCTAACCCATTCTCTCTCCTCTTCCTCCCTAACCCATCTCTCTCTCCTCTTCTCCCTAACCCCATCTTCTCTCTCCTCTTCCTCCCCTTACACCCTCTCTCTCTCCTCTTCCTCCCATAACCCATCTCTCTCTCCTCTTCCTCCCTAACCCATCTCTCTCTCCTCTTCCTCCCTAACCCATCTCTCTCTCTCTCTTCCTCCCTAACCCATCTCTCTCTCACTCTTCCTCCCTAACCCATCTTCTCTCTCTCTTCCTCCCCTAACCCATCTCTCTCTCCTCTTCCTCCCTAACCCATCTCTCTCTCCTCTTCCTCCCTAACCCATTCTCTCTCTCCTCTTCTCCCTAACCCATCCTCTCTCTCTCTTCCTCCCTAAACCATCTCTCTCTCCTCTTCCTCCCTAACCCATCTCTCTCTCCTCTTCCTCCCAACCCAGCTCTCTCTCCTCTTCCTCCCTAACCACTCTCTCTCCTCTTCCTCCCTAACCATCTCTCTCCTCTTCCTCCTAACCCATCTCTCTCTCCTCTTCCTCCCTAACCCATCTCTCTCTCCTCTTCCTCCCTAACCCATCTCTCTCTCCTCTTCCTCCCTACCATCCTCTCTCTCCTCTTCCTCTGTAACCCTCTCTCTGCTCTCTCCTCTCTCACACCGTCTCTCTCTCCTCTCCTCTCTAACCCGTCTCTCTCTCCTCTTCCTTCCTCTCTAACCTCTCTCTCTCCTCTTCCTGTGTAACCCGTCTCTCTCTCCTCTTCCTTGTAACCTCTCTCTCTCCTCTTCCTGTGTAACCCATCTCTCTCTCTTCCTCTGTAACCCGTCTTCTCTCCTCTTCCTCTGTAACCGTCTCTCTCTCCTCTTCCTGTTAACCCGTCTCTCTCCTCTCCTCTTAACCTCTCTCTTCCTCTTCCTCTGTAACCCGTCTCTCTCTCCTCTTCCTGTGTAACCCGTCTCTCTCTCCTCTTCCTCTGTAACCCTCTCTTCGTCTCCTCTGTCTCTGTGTAACCCGTCTCTCTCATCCTCTTCCTGTGTAACACTCTTCTCTCCTCTTCCTGTGTAACCCATCTCTCTCCTCTTCCTCTGTAACCTCTCTCTCCTCTTCCTCTGTAACCCGGTTCTCTCTCCTCTTCTCTGTAACCGTCTCTCTCCCTCTTTCCTCTGTAACGCCGTCTCTCTCCTCTCCTCTGTAACCCGTCTCTCTCTCTTCTCTGTAACCCGTCTCTCTCTCCTCTTCCTGTGTAACCCGTCTCTCTCTTCCTCTTCCTGTGTAAACCCGTCTCTCTCCTCGTCCTCTCTAACTCCCTCTCTCTCCTCTTCCTCTGTTAACCCGTCTCTCTCTCCCTCTCGTCTGTAAACCCGTCTCTCTGCCTCTTCCCGGTAACCCGTCTCTCTCTCCTCTTCCCGTGTAACGCCGATCCTCTCTCTCCTCGCTTCCGCGTGTAACCCGCTCTCTCCTCCTTTCCTGGTGAACCCTTAATCTCTCTCCTCTCTACCAGCTGCTCCCGCTCTTCTCTCTAGCCTCTCTCTCTTCTCCAACCCACTCTCTCTCCTCCTTCCCAGTGTAACCCATTGCTTCTCTCGCTCTTCGGCCTCTAACCCGTCTCTCCTTCCTCTTCTCGTGTAACCCATCTGCTCTCCTCTTCCTCTGTAACCCATCCCTTCTCTACCCTCTCTCTCCCTTCCTCTAGTAACCCGTCTCTCTCGCTTCTTCCTCTGTAACGCCTCCTCTCCTCCTCTTCGCCGCTGTAAACCGTCTCTGCGTCTCCTCTTCCCGCTATGTAACCCTTCTCTCTCCTCTTCCGTTACCCTCGTTAACTCCTCCTCTCTAACCTCTTCCTCTCTTACTTTAACCCAGTCTCTCCTCCTCTTCCTCTGTAATCCCGTCCTCTCTCCTCTTCCTCGTGTAACAGCCTCTCTCTCCCTCTCCTCTGTAACCGTCTCTCTGCTTCCTCTCTGTCCGTCTCTTCCCTTCCCTCCTGGCTCAAGACTCGCCGCTATCTCTGGTACCCTCTCTCTCTTCCTGTGTAACCCGATCTCTCTCCTCTTCCTCGTAACCCGCCTCTCCTTCTTCCTCTTCCGTCTGTAACCCATCTCTCTCTCTCTTCCTCTCTAACCCATCTCTCTCTCCTCCTTCACTGCTGTAACCCGTCTCCTGTCTTCTTCCCGTGTACCTGTCTCTCCCTCTCCTCTAACCCATCTCTCTCCTCGTTCCTCTCCTTAACTCTAGGAGTGCGTCCCTACAAGTGTTCTCTCTGTGACAAGGCCTTCACCCAGCGCTGCTCTCTGGAGTCTCACATGAAGAAGATCCACGGTGTGACCCTGCAGTACGCCTATAAGGAGAGACGCAACAAACTCTACGTCTGTGAGGAGTGTGGCCACACCGCCCCTTCCCAGGATGCACTGCTCAAACACTACCACGCCCTCCACCCCAACTCCGCCTTCCTGAGGGGGAAGGGGCTGAAAGGGGGGAGAGGGGCAGGGGGGGAGGAATCAATGCCTGGGTCGCCGCTTTCGAATGATCAGGATAGTGATGATACTACAGGGTCGGGGGTGCAGTAGAAAGAAGAGGAGGAAGGAGAGAGGAAGGGTAGGAATAGGATAACCGTTGTCTTTGTCAAAACTGTCGTCAGGTGAATCTGAAACGTTAAGGGAACGTCCATTTTACATATGAAACAACGTGTGAGATTAGGATTGAGATTATGCCCAGTTTGAGATTATTCTGGGTTTTTACCTGGAACTCTCCTCCCGATGTAGATTATCTGTACAAAGAAACACAACTCTATATACTCAGTAAAGGGATTAATATATTTAAATATGTACTTTGCTATGAATTTATACTGTGTGTTTTATTACTATTATGCATTTCATTGAGGAAAATAGCCAATGTTTGTTTTGGGTTTACACTGCTTGAAGGTTCCAAATGGTGGGCTATAGGAAACCTTTTGCACAACTACTGTACACTATACTACTATACGATGTTGTATCTAATGCAATACCAAGGTTGGGCCTCCAATTCCTTTTCAATTCCAGTCAATTCAGGAATACACTGAAATTCCAATTCTCTTCAATGCTTTTGAGGAACAATTGGAATTAGTTATACATTCTGAACTGAAATGGAATTGACCCCAAACCCTGTCTTATACAACTGTAACGACTGTTGAAAAGACAGAGATTGTGAAACAAAGCGCCAG
Organism: Salvelinus sp. IW2-2015; assembly: GCF_002910315.2. Classification (NCBI taxonomy): domain Eukaryota; kingdom Metazoa; phylum Chordata; class Actinopteri; order Salmoniformes; family Salmonidae; genus Salvelinus; species Salvelinus sp. IW2-2015. Next base: position 266,995 of record NW_019943616.1, read on the forward strand.
TCATGTTTACATTCATATCCAATAGGACTTGGAAGGGATCCAACGTCTACAGAAGAGATTACTACTTGCATACTGGAAAAGCACAGTGAGATTATCTAGCCTGGTCCCAGATCTGTTTGTACTGTATAGCCATCTCCACTCCACTATAGCCTGGTCCCAGATCTGTTTGTACTGTATAGCCATTTCCACTCCACTATAGCCTGGTCCCAGATCTGTTTGTGCTGTACAGCCATCTCCTATGGTGTTTGACAAGACTATATCCATAGAATTGGCAAGACAAATACACAGATCTGGTACCAGGCTAAGAATGTATAGGATTGACATACTGATTCTCAGGTTAGAATACACTCCACTATATAATGCTGTTGGTTTTGATATGTTTTCTATAAGTGGTGTTTGTTGTATAGAAACGTTAATATCCTTTCATATCAATGTGTTTGAACTTGTTCTGGTGTTTTCATTTTTTTTTTTTTTTTCTATAAGTGGCTTTGTGTTTTTTTTGAGTGTGATTCGGCACTCGATTCTTGGCCAGTGTATGTGTGTGTGTGTACTGTATAAGTGCCTGACTACTCATAAAGGAACGACAACCAGAAGGCTATCTATGCATGGGTACAGAATTATATCATACTTTCTATAACTGTACAATATAGTATATACACTGAAATAATAGAAAGAGGTTTTTCTATTTATGAACAGGTGTATGAATGATTACTATATTAATGGGTTTTTTGTTTTCTGCGAATACTGTATTTGTTTTTTTTTACGGGCATTCTAATGTGACTTGTATCAAATTGTATTTGATTATATATATATATATATATATATATCAGAAATAGGAAACTCGGAAATTTCCAACGTAGAAACTCGTAGAAAAATGTGGTCCAATTTTTGGTTCCACGTGGAAAGTATCATAATCAACCAATTGGAAGCTCTACGTAAAAAAAACGTACGCAAATTTGAACTCTGACGTGCTGTTTTTCCGAGTTGTCTTGAACGCGGCATTTCAAAGACTTTCTTCACATGTTGCCAACTTGACTTGTTTTAAGATCTCGTTTTGCAAGATTGTTTTCCTGGTGTGTTTGATGGGTGTGGTAGGTTGTGGATGCTGCTGTATGTTCAGTGACTCTTACTTTGACAATCACGGTGAGGTTGGTTGTTGCTCAATATTAAATCTGTTTCCTGTAAAGTCTTCGGCCTACTGTGTGTGTGTGTGTTTGTGAGGGAGAGGTGATAGACAGAGGGGGGATGAGGGAGAGAGTGAGTGATAAGAGAGAAATATAGAGAGTAGGTGGGTGTAGACGTCTGTGAGGCAGTAGATTCCTGTTGGTCGTTGTTGGGTCTTGTTGGTGGAATCCAACGGAATCTCTTCTTGTGCGTTCTGTTCCGAGGGACGAATCTGAACGTTAACGGCACATGGGAGCCTGCTTTGCATAAGGGAAAACCGTTGCATAACGGTATATTTATCTGGAAATCATTGGGCTACGCATTTGTAGGCTGATAGATAACTAACAATAATACCCATTTTGAAAATCGCATGTTTACTGACGTAATATTTCATTATAATGAATAGAAAGTGAGAAAGTAAACCAACGGTGTTTCAGTTATTGTGAAAATGTATACAAAAGGTTAACAATTGGTTTGCATGTAGGCTTCCTACCTCGAGTTTATTTACATTTTCGTCATTTAACAGAAGCTTTTATCCAGAGCGACTTACAGGAGCAATCATTTTATTTTATTTATTTAACCTTTATTTAACTAGGCAGGTCAGTTAAGAACAAATTCGTATTTACAATGACGGCCTACGCTGGCCAAACCCACTACAAACCCTGGCCAATTGTGCGCCGCCCTATGGGTCTCCCAATCACGGCCGGTTGTGATACAGCCTGGAAATGAACCAGGGTCTGTAGTGACGCCTCTAGCACTGAGATGCAGTGCCTTAGACCGCCGCACCGCTTGGGAGAGTTAAGTTCCTTGCTCAAGGGTTTATGATATAATTATTTTGTGCATGAAGCTACATTGTAGCATGTTGTCTTTACTTGATACAAGATATATTTGTCACTTTTACATTCGCATTCTCGTCGACAGATGGCGCAATCGGATTGTATTCTCCATTCATGTAACGTGTAACATTTCACAAATGCAAGATAAACACTTACTGTACACTGATTAAACCGGTTTTAACAGTTGCAGCCGACAGTAACAACAAACATAATTTGTAGCATCTGTCTTCCGTTTACACCGACTATCAGCACATGTAGTTGACGGTCTTCCGTCTGTTTTCCATAAACAAGCCCTGTAACATGCCTTATGGGAACCATATAAAGGTGTGAGTGTAAATGAACCTTTTGTTTTCATGAAAATMATTTCAAGCTTATATGAAAAGATACGTTCCTTATATTTTCAAACCCGTACCGCAAGCGATGCGTGTTAACGTTTAGTAAGCGTCAGGGCTCCTATAACTACCACCACCAGGAGATACTAGCTCTAATCAATAGGCGTTTTAGGTACTTAGTGTCAATGACCACGTTTACATGTACACCAATATCCCGTTATTATTCGGGATAATTAAGTATTCTGTTTTTGAGTTGACCGCATATAAACATAATATCGCGAAAAAGCTTGTATCCCGGTTATGAGAAACCCGGATAAAATGCCTGGGATATGCAGATTTTAGACACGGTGTACTGTGGCATGTAAACATCTTATCCCGTTTACTGTTGTTTTTCGCGGAGGCTGTTTCGCATATCATGGGTGTTGTGATGTTTTCATCTGATTGACAAACAAATCATTTCAAAAACTGAGCTACCTGCACAGTATAGTCCACCATAATTCCATAATAACTTTCTGCATATAATTTCTGACATTTAGTAGGCCATAGTCTTATAATTTCCGACATGTGTTGGTCAACTATAGTTAGATACATGCAGATTTTCTTCTGTCATAACTTGTTGCCCCAGAACACCAGTAAAGTTGTCTGTTTCATTTAGTGACCCGGGAAGAAAACGCAATAACTCCAAAACAGTGGATAGATTGGTCCTGTCTGCTTGCATAACAGTGTCAAAGATAACAAATTACAGAGATTCGCTTTTTCTCTCAAAAAAATCTCAACTCCTGTTTCCAAGACAAAATTAACTTTTGTTGTAMCATTTTACTGCAATAAATACATAATTTTGCACGAGCTAATTTTATATTATGCTACATGAGAGGTTATAGGACTACAGTCAGAGTGTATATTTCAGTTACTATTCCATTTAACCCATATTAACTTAAAATGGGGAATATTCTGTTTATTCATGGAACAGGGATAGTCATGAGTGGGATATCAAAGGTACACAGTAAACTGCTCATCCTGAATATTACCTTAAACGCGATATGACAACTATCCGGAAAACTGTGCGCATCATCCAACAGCTGTTCCACAAGTTCAGTTGAGTAGGCTATTTGAATCAAACATATTGATAAAATATAATATTGAATTGAACGCTTGTTTATCGGCCGCAGCTGTTTTCTTCACACGTTTTTTTTTTGTTGCACATGCGCAAAAAGTTTAGAAAACGGGAAAAGGTGTGCTGGGAGGTGGAGCAAATCAACAACAACACTCTGGCATGCTCTCTCTTTCTCTGTTTTGCAGTACCATTAGCTATATGGCTAGACTAGAGACCGAATCTCACAGTGATGCCAGCTCCTGAACAGGTGTGACAAAGTGAAAATGTAGATGACAAAGTGAAAATGTAGAGTTTCCGTCAACCTCGCACGCAATGTAGATCTCAAAGAACGCCGCGGTTCGCGGGAGAGTATTGGGTGAAACCATTCACACCAGGAAAAGGTGTGATATAAATCAAGTTTCCTTTCATTATGTGTTGTGTTAATTAATACGAATATTTGCTGCCATTGTAGTAAGGTTGGCAATACGAGAGGTCTTCGGACGAACCATTTTTGTATTATTTTCTTTGAAAGAACAACTAGTGGGTTGAGTGCTTCTCTCCTATCTCTCCTCAGTCTGAGGTATTCCGAGAGCAGGTTTGTCTCCTTCCTTTGTTTATAAAAAACACGTTTAAAACGGTATAACACAATAGTGTCTTTAGAAAACGGGTTCACATATCCCAAAGTCAATAGCGAATGAGACTATTTATATATTTATCTTGCCGTTAATGTATTTAAGGCCTATTTCGGCAATTTAACCCAAGTTTTTGCTGGCTTAGCTAGCCATGTTATTGACGAGCTAACTAGCACCGTCGGTCACTGCACTAGAATGTCACGCTAACGTTAGCTATCGCTAGCAGGTGATTTATTGAAATATTAAGTGAAAGTTTATTTTCTTACTACCTTAAAATGTTTATATAAAAAGGGTTGTACTTGTGCTCTGTATTTGTGGATTAATATCACTTTACATTGAGGGCCATGTATCACTACTGTTGCTCCTATCTAAAATATATATTGTGTCCTACCTAACCAGTGAACGTGTGGCTGTGACCGTCCTGTCAATGCCTGTCATCACTGTTTGATATCTTTTACTGCAGGTATTATTTTATGTTTTTCTGTTATTTTCTAAACACAATGCATTTATACTATAGGATCACTTTGTGGATTGAGCCTGAGAGAGATATTCTGAGAACAGTGAATATGTGACTGTCCTGTCATCACTGTTTGAAATCTTTTACAGCAGATAAAAACCGAGTCAACGTGAAGTGTGGGTGTTCGTGTGCCTTTCTTCTGTGGGGCTATGTGAAGTAGGTTACACAGATCCATCAGGGTAGGAAGCGCACCGTGCCCCAACCCCCTCTTCCCCCAGTGTTTTACTGAGCTACGGGACCAAGCGGCAGAGAGGGGACAGAAGATACAGTATGTTTACCAGAAGATATCTATCACACACACTCAGGCTATAATCACTTACACTATGTGTATCAGAAGGTAACTGGCTAGATAAGCTGGGTTGGAACTATAAAGCCTTCATACCCCAGGACACTTGCTACTGGCGTCCCTCAGGGTGTGCAGGCTTTTGTTCCAAACCAGTACTAAAACACACCGGACTCATTACTAACAAGATCATCATCTAGTCATTGACTAGCTGAATCAGGTGTGTTAGTGCTGGGCTGGCACAAAAGCCTGCCCTGAAGAACACTGCATTAGCTAACAGGACACGTTTTCTGTTGCATATCTCTGTCCCTCCCTCTCCATTTTATTCATTTAACCTTTTATTTAACTAGGCAAGTCTGTTAAGAACAAATTATTCTTTACAATGACGGCTTACTAGAGGGATGTGCGCCGCCCTATGGGACTCCCAATCACGGCCGGTTGTGATACAGCCCAGGATCGAACCAGGGTCTGTAGTGACGCCTCAAGCACTGAGAATGCAGTGCCTTAGACCGCTGTGCCACTCGCCATTCCATCAGTTCATTGAAGAAGTTCCCCCTACCACTTCACAACGCTCGAGAGACAAAGATTCTACAAAACTTTGGAGATGGAATTTGCAAGATACTGGATGAGAAGTTAGAGGCACTACAGAGAAAATGGTGAGGTGGGGGGGAGAGAGCGAGAAGGAGCAGATGGATAAATTATGGGATGTGCATATTGGACGGGAGAGAAACAGAAATGTGAAGCGATAGTTGGAGATGGAGTGATTGATCATAAGTTTATTTTTCCCTTTCTTCCTCCAATCCGCTTCCAGGTCCGGACACTCCCATCCACTCCCTCCCTGCTGGTGTGACGACAGCCCCGCCCCCCAGTCGCCGTAGCAGCAACAACCTGGCTCCGTCCAAACAGCCCTCTAGGAAAGAGAGGGAAGGAGAGAGTATGTACCCCACAAGAGGTCTGGAGGATATGCTGTCCTACTAACACTCTATAGAAAGGCCCAGGTAGTTAGTTACTTGTTTGTTCACACTCTTTCACCTTCTTTCTCTCTTCGCTGATGTCATCCTATTTTCTCTTACTTTCGCTGTTTTTTGGGGGTCATATTTCCCTTTCTTCTCTTAGACCATGTCCCTCTCTCCTCATCCTTGATCTTTCACGCCCTCTCACTCCCTCTCGGAAAAAGCAGAAGGATCTGTACAATCTCTGATTAGAATGACAGTTTGTTTGGTGCTCTTCCTCAGGCGTCACATTGACCATAGTCCCTCTTCTCTCCCCCGGTCTTTTCTAGGTTGCTGGTGGTAAAGAGCTTTATGTTTAGACTGGAGCAACAGGCTAAGGCCCAGCATCTGTGTGACAAGTCCTCATGACAATATTCACAAAAACGTTGCTACATCCTTTCTACAACTTTACGGTTCAGTGTTTTTATAACACATTATACTGTCTCTCTCTGCGTACATGCAAGGGCAGAACGACAAGGAGATAGATGGAAAGAGAATTCAAGAAAAGTAGGATAGGAGAAGGCAAGTGGGCCATGCGTTGTTGACCTAACAGCTGATGAAGAGGAGAGAACAGAGTAAATAAGACACAGATTTAATTTGTTAGCAGGTTATAGTTAACACAACCTGAGACCACCCTGCAGCAGACTGTAGTTAACACAACCTGAGACCCTCCTGCAGCAGGCTATAGTTAACACAACCTGAGACCCTCCTGCAGCAGGCTATAGTTAACACAACCTGAGACCCCCCTGCAGCAGACTATAGTTAACACAACCTGAGACCACCCTGCAGCAGACTGTAGTTAACATACAGGTACACACAGAACAGAGTTCGATTCGGTGCAACTCAACTTGTACACATACATACACACAGGTATGACCAGTGGTGACCCGTCATTGAGCCCCACCTGTTTAGCTAAAAGAAATAACTAGAAATAACTGTTTTGCATGTTATTTTGGCATTAATACGTGACACGTATCAGTTTGCAAACAATGTAAAAAAAAAAAAAAAAATGTATTTTAAGTGTTAATAAAGCAAACATGGTCTCTTTTTTGCTTTCTTGAGTAAAGCAACTCCAAAATGCAGGTGTTTCAGCCTAACTCAGTGCTTTCTGTGGTGGTGGGGCAGCCAGCGGGAAAATACGGAGTGTAGGGGTTGGTAATGTTCTCTAGTTGCGCTGTGATTGGCTCAGTGTTCTGTCACTCATGGGGACACTACGTCACTGCAAAATCTACAGGTAGAGCTCGAGAATTCAAGCTCCTTGGGTGCTGCCATAGAGTTACATTAGAAGTGCCCATCCAAGAAGGCTCATGGTCATTGGCCACAGATAAAAATGTCAAATTACGTTATATCCACCGTACCTTTGATTGGACTGATCATGTCATCATCATACTTTCAAAATCTTAGCTAGGATTGAACCTTTTTTTTCAATTTCCGCCTAAAATGACATACCCAAATCTAACTGCCTGTAGCTCAGGACCTGAAGCAAGGATATGCATATTCTTGATACCATTTGAAAGGAAACACTTTGAAGTTTGTGGAAATGTGAAATTAATGTAGGAGAATATAACACATTAGATCTGGTAAAAGATAATACAAACAAAAAAACATCAGTTTCCACATTTTTTCCCTCCATCTTTGAAAGGCAAGATAAAGGCCATAAAATCTAAATTGTTTTGGTGCAATTTAGATTTTGGCCACCAGATGGCAGAAGTGTGTGCAAGGTTTCTGATCCAGTGAAGCATTACATTACTCCACAACATTTTGAATCAAGTCTGCTCAAATGTGGTCAATTGATACATTTTCAAGTACATAACTATATAGAACATACAAAAATGATATGGTAATAAAAAAAAATTGTTTACACACTCCCAGGAAGGTCATACGTGATGGATAATTAGCTTCCCTACAGAAAAGTCACAATCCTTCACACATCTAGATGGCCGGGCGGGGTGTGTGTGGGGCCAGAAACCGCAAGGGTTCAAACTGTAGAACCCAGTTCCTACATTTGAATATAAAAATGCATTTTATCAAGCAAAACTATGCTACATTACATCTCTGGGACCCTCAGGATGACAAATCGGAGCGAGATTACTGAATGTAAGTACATTATTTACCTTCAGAGGTGAATGTATCAAACCAGTTGCCGTGATCAAAGTTTGTTGTTGTGCACTCTCCTCAAACAATAGCAATGGTATTTTTTCACTGTCATAGCTACTGTAAATTGGACAGTGCATTTAGATTAACAAGTATTTAAGCTTTCTGCATATATAAGACATATCTATGTCCTGGAAAGTTGGCTGTTACTAACAACGTCATTCTAGTCACATTAGCGCACGTTAGCAACAACCGTCCCAGTATAGGGACACAGATCATGTAGAGGCTAGCAAGCTAGACAACCAGTCATCATTATGAATCAAGTCGACAATCTTACTAGCAAATCCTTTTCAATCCTTGTCATATGAAGAGGAATTATAGATTAAAATGTATCGATGCTCATCGGCCATCAGACATAAACATTATACAGTTGGAAATCACAAATTCAACAATGAGTGGTTTGGAAGGAATCGGTGGCTAACTGCAAGCATGGCAAAGCAATCACTAGCATGCTATTCAGTGGACAGGGTGTTTGGTCCAAGTCTGGGTTTTTTCCAAGCTTAAAAGGATAAACATTCACATGTAACACCATGGGCAAGAAAATGTTGAATACATTGGCCATGCTATCAATCCAGCATGACTTTCTGTCGTGTTCAAAACAACTGGAAACTCGGAACTGGGAAATATCAGACTTCAGTGAGTTCAAGACAACTGGCAACTATGAAAAAAACGAGCTACGACTGGCAAAATACGTTTTGAACGGTCATCCAACTCTGGAATTTCAAGATGGGAATTCTGGCCTCTTTCTAGATCACTGATGTCATGATTCGACCTTGTTTTTTTCAGAGTTCCCAGTTGTCTTGAAAGCACCATAACTCCAGAGAATGCCAGACTTTGATGACAAAATTTGCCCACAAGAAGGATCGCTGCGCCACCGTCCTGTTCAAGTGAGCACAGCACAACAAGGTGAGTCCAAAACTATTGTATGTTGCTGCATAAATTATGTAATATGCCAGGGAGATATGTATACTGCAGCTAAGAAGCGGAGTGGGTCGAGAGTTTCAAGTTCCTCGGTGTCCATATCACCTCAACAATTTATCATGGTTCAAACACAACAAGAAAGTCGTGAAGAGGGCACCACAACGCTTTCTCCCACTCAGGAGACTGAAAAGATTTGACATGGGTCCCAAGATCCTCAAAAAGTTCTACAGCTGCACCATCGAGAGCATCCTGACTGGTTGCATCGCGGGCTGGTATGGCAACGGCTCGTCATCCGACCATAAGGCGCTACAGAAGGTAGTGCGTACGGCCAAGCTTCCTGCCATTCAGGACCTACAGTACCAGTCAAAAGTTTGTGTGCAAAGCTGTCATTAAAGCAAAGGTTGGTTACTTTGAAAAATCTCAAATATATTTTGATTTGTTGAACCCTTTTGTGGTTACCACATGATTCCATATGTGTTATTTCATAGTTTTGATGTCTTCACAATTATAAATTTTTTATTTCACCTTTATTTAACCAGGTAGGCCAGTTGAGAACAAGTTCTCATTTACAACTGTGACCTGGACAAGATAAAGCAAAGCAGTGCGACACAAACAACAACACAGAGTTACACATGGAATAAACAAATGTACAGTCAATAACACAATAGAAAAATGAAAGTCTATATACAGTGTGTGCAAATGGCGTGAGGAGGTAAGGCAATAAATAGGCCATAGTAGCGAAGTAATTACAATTTAGCAAATTAACACTGGAGTGATAGATGTGCAGATGATGATGTGCAAGTAGAAATACTGGTGTGCAAAAGAGCAGAAAAGTAAATAAAAACAATATGGGGATGAGGTAGGTAGATTGGATGGGCTATTTACAGATGGGCTATGTACAGCTGCTGCGATCGGTTAGCTGCTCAGATAGCTGATGTTTAAAGTTAGTGAGGGAAATTTAAGTCTCCAGCTTCAGCGATTTTTTGCAATTCGTTGCAGTCATTGGCAGCAGAGAACTGGAAGGAAAGGCGGCCAAAGGAGGTGTTGGCTTTGGGGATGGCCAGTGAGATATACCTGCTGGGGCGCGTGCTACGGGTGGGTGTTATTATCGTGACCAATGAGCTGAGATAAGGAAGCGCTTTACCTAGCATAGACTTATAGATGACCTGGAGCCAATAGGTCTGGCGATAAATATGTAGCGAGGGCCAGTCGACTAGACCATACAGGTCGCAGTGGTGGGTGGTATAAGGGGCTTTGGTGACAAAACGGATGGCACTGTTAAGAAAACCTCTTCAAGGAATACCTAGGATAGGATAAAGTAATCCTTCTGACCCCCCCCCCCCCCCCCCCTTAAAAGATTTAGATGCACTATTGTAAAGTGGTTGTTCCACTGGATGTCATAAGGTGAATGCACCAATTTGTAAGTCGCTCTGGATAAGAGCGTCTGCTAAATGACTTAAATGTAAATGTAAATGTAAATAAAGAAAAACCTTGAATAGTAGGTGTGTCCAAACTTTTGAATGGTACTGTGTGTGGGTGTGTGTATATATATATATATACAGTTGAAACTCGGAAGTTACATACACCTTAGCCAAATATATTTAAACTCAGTTTTTCACAATTCCTGACATTTAATCAGAGTAAAAATTCCCTTGTTTAGGTCAGTTAGGATCACCACTTTATTATAAGAATGTGAAATGTCCAAATAATAGCAGAGAGAATGATTTATTTCAGCTTTTATTTCTTTCATCACATTCCCAGTGGGTCAGAAGTTTACATACACTCAATTAGTATTGGTAGCATTGCCTTAAATTGTTTAACTTGGGTCAAACGTTTCGGGTAGCCTTCCAAAGCTTCCCACAATAAGTTGGGTGAATTTTGGCCATTCCTCCTGACAGAGCTGTGTGTAACTGAATCAGGTTTGTAGACCTCCTTGCTCGCACACAGATATTCAGTTCTGCCCACAAATGTTGTATAGGATTGAGGTCAGGGCTTTGTGATGGCCACTCCAATACCTTGACTTTCTTTTCCTTAAGCCATTTTGCCACAACTTTGGCAGTATATTTGGGGTCATTGTCCATTTGGAAGACCCATTTGCGACCAAGCTTTAACTTCCTGACTGATGTTTTGAGATGCTGCTTCAATATATATCCACATCATTTTCCTTTTCCCATGATGCCATCTATTTTGTGAAGTGCACCAGTCCTTCCTGAGGCAATGCACCCCCACAACATGATGCTGCCACCCCCGTGCTTCACGGTTGGATGGTGTTCTCGGCATGCAAGCCTCCGCTTTTTCCCTCCAAACATAACGATGGTCATTATGGCTAAACAGATCTATTTTTGTTTCATCAGACCAGAGGACATTTCTCCAAAAAGTACGATCTTTGTCCCATAAGCAGTTGCAAACCATAGTCTGGCTTTTTTATGGCGGTTTTGGAGCAGTGGCTTCTTCCTTGCTGAGCGACCTTTCAGGTTATGTCGATATAGGACTCGTTTTACTGTGGATAGATACTTTTGTACCTGTTTCCTCCAGCATCTCACAAGGTCCTTTGCTGTTGTTTGGATTGATTTGCACCTTTTGCACCAAAGTACGTTCATCTCTAGGAGACAGAACGTCTCCTTCCTGAGCAGTATGACGGCTGCGCGGTCCCATGGTGTTTATACTTGCGTACTATTGTTTGTACAGTGAACGTAGTACCTTCAGGCGTTTGGAAATTGCTCCCAAGGATGAACCAGACTTGTGGAGGTCTACAATTGTTTTTCTGAGGTCTTGGCTGATTTCTTTTGATTTTCTCATGATGTCAAGCAAAGAGGCACTGAGTTTGAAGTAGGCCTCGAAATACATCCACAGGTACACCTCCATGACTCAAATGATGTCAATTAGCCTATCAGAAGCTTCTAAAGCCATTACATTATTTTCGGAATTTTCCAAGCTGTTTTAAATGCACAGTCAATTTAGTGTATGTAAACTTCTGACCCACTGGAATTGGGATACAGTGAAATAATCGTCTGTAAACAATTTGGAAAAATTACTTGTGTCATGCACAAAGTAGATGTCCTAACCGACTTGCCAAAACTATAGTTTGTAACAAGACATTTGTGGAGTGGTTGAAAAACTAGTTTTAATGCCCCCAACCTAAGTGTATGAAACTTCCGACTTCAACTGTATATATATATAGAAAGGCTGACCCCCTTGGCTTCTCTTCTTTTTCTATGATTGATTAGTTGATTGACAAGGTATTTGATTGATCAGATAGAAGATTGATTGAGTAGGGTGCCATTTAGGACAAACCCTGTGACTCTTCAAGCTGCAATATGTAACCTTCGGTAGACTCGACCAAATTCACATAGAAATGTGAGCTGTAGATCTGTCATTCTCATTGAAAGTAAATCTAAGAAGTGGTAGATCATTATATTTGAGCTATTTCTATGCTTCCCGTTCTTAAGTTTAGCTTTTTGTTGTTTTTACTTTCGGGTTTTGTTTCCTAGCTTCAAACAGCTGACAATACAATATTTTTGGTTATGGAAAATATATTTCACAGCGTTTAGATGGTACACTGATTCTCTACACTATACTTGCTTGTTTTGTCACATAAACTGAAATTAAGCAAATTATTATAATTTTATGAACCAGGAAATCGTGAGAGATTTCTGCAAAGTGGACCTTAACTGCTTGCATGGCTGCATGGGAAACTATGAGTCAATGAATCGTGTTTTCCAGACATATTAGACATGTCTCATCCCTGCCTCTTGACTCTCCTCACAGCCTCAACTTTATGCTACGTCCCAACAGCACCTATTTCCCTACAATAGTGCAGTAGAAACTATATGGACCCTGGTTAAAAGGCACCCTATTCCCTACATAGTGCAGTAGAACTATATGGGCCCTGGTTAAAAGGGACCCTATTCCCTACATAGTGCAGTATAACTATATGGGCCCTGGTTTAAAAGGACCCTATTCCCTACATAGTGCAGTATAACTATATGGGCCCTGGTTAAAAGGACCCTATTCCCTACATAGTGCAGTAGAACCTATGGGCCCTGAGTTAAAAGGCACCCTATTCCCTACATAGTGCAGTAGAACTATATGGGCCTATAGAAGGAATGGGGTGACATAATGATGACTCAGAGATGTAGCTAATGATTCAATCACATGACATGGATAAAAGCTATTTTGCGTTCTATAAGCATTTGTCTTTTCAAAATGTTTAAATAAAAGGTCTGGTTTCTCCATTAACATACAGTGCATTCGGAAGGTATGCAGAACCCCTTCCCTTTTTCCACATTTTGTTACGTTACTGCCTTATTCTAAAATGGATTAAATAAATAAAGAATCCTCATCAATCTACACACAATACCCCATAATGACAAAGTGAAAACAGGTTTTTAGACATTTTTGCAAATATATTTTAAAAAATTAAAAAACGGATACGTTATTTAGCCTCCATCATTCTTAAATGGAAGAAGTTTGGAACCACCAAGACTCCTCCTAGAGCTGGCCGTCCGGCCAAACTGAGCAATCGGGGGAAAAAGGGCCTTAGTGAGGAAAGTGACCAAGAACCCGATGGTCACTCTGACAGAGCTCCAGAGTTCCTCTGTGGAGATGGGAGAACCTTCCTGAAGGACAGCCATCTTGCAGCACTCCACCAATCAGGCCTTTATGGTAGAGTGGCCAGACAGAAGCCACACCTCAGTAAAAGGCACATGACAGCCTACTTTGAGTTTGCCAAAGGGCACCTAAAGACTCTCAGACCATGAGAAACAAGATTCTCTGATCTGATGAAACCAAGATTGAACTCTTTGACCTGAATGCAAGGGTCACGTCTGGAGGAAACCTGGCACCATTCCTATGGTGAAGCATGGTGGTGGCAGCATCATGCTGTGGGGATGTTTTTCAGCAGCAGAGGCTGGGAGACTAGTCAGGATCGAGGGAAAGATGAACGGAGCAAGGTACAGAGAGATCCTTGAATGAAACCTGCTCCAGAGCGCTCAGGACCTCAGACTGGGGCAAAGGTTCACCTTCCAACAGGACAATGACCCTAAGCACACAAACAAGACAACGCAGGAGTGGCTTCGGGACAAGTTTCTGAATGTCCTTGAGTGGCCCAGCTAGAGCCCAGACTTGAACTCGATCTAACATCTCTGGAGAGACCTGAAAATAGCTGTACAGCGACGCTCCCGATCCAACCTGACAGAGCTTGAGAGGATCTGCAGAAAAGAATGGAAGAAACTCCCCAAATACAGGTGTGCAAAGCTTGTAGTGTCATATCCAAGATTCAAAGTTGTAATCGCTGCCTAAGGTGCTTCAACAAAGTACTGTGTAAAGGGTCTGAATACTTACACTCATGTAAAAAAAAATATATATAATGTTTTCGCTTTGTCATGTAGATTGATAAGGGGGAAAAACATTTTTTTTCAATTTTAGAATAAGGCTGTAATGTAACAAAATGTGGAAAAAGTCAAGGGGTCTGAATACTTTCCGAATCCACTGTATGTTTGTTGATAAATGTATTTAAATGCGAAGGTGGTGGGTGACGTCTGGGCATACAGAATAATGTGAAACATTCCGAGTTCTAAGGAGACTAATAGAAAGAAAAGAAACACCAGAGATTATTTTACCGTTAGTTTTTTATCCTGAGGATAAACTGTTTACCGATAGAAAAGGAATCGGTTTATCCATGTTCGCCTTTTACCAGTAGGATTAATCGAGATCTGCCTGCCTTTGAAAAAAAATTGTTCCTCCTACCCTTCCCATCCATCCGTCTTCATATCAGCGCTCTCGTGCCAGCCGCCCCCCCCCCCCCCCCCTGCTCACTCTGAGGAAAGCGGTAACGGTTGGCTCAGTCTCGAGCCCCACCTGCGCATAGGACGAAGCCTAGAAGGGGCTCGCTGTTATCACCGCACAGAAGCACAGAGTAACAATAACCGACGTTAATGTAATTGTTAACGGAAGACATCTGGGCTTTGTCTAATCTATGCTTTGAAGTGAATGAATCAAACCATGGAAGGCGTGAAGAATAACCGAGAGGCACCGGGTGAATTAACTCCCTGGATCCCGACAGAGGCGACGTTCAGTCAGCGTGGATAATGCGCATTTGCTGCAGGCTCCACTGTCATCACTACAGTGTAACCGGATCTCGACCGGCGACGGATGGGTTGACTCCCGCCGCGCCGAGGAGGTGGTCCCAGCCTCCGGCTCGGGCCGCCGCTCCCGGAGTGGGTCCCCATCCCTGGTCCCGTTAACCGTAGGGCTAACGGGAGGGCGTGTGCCAGGGGGAAGAAGAGAGAGAAAATGCAGACGGAGGTGCCAGTAGCCCTACCGCCGGAGACAGGAGAGGAGACCATAGCAGACGGGGTAGGGAGAGAGGAGACCGTAGCAGACGGGGTAGGGAGAGAGGAGACCATAGCAGACGGGAATGGAAGAGAGGAAACCATAGTAGACGGGAATGGGAGAGAGGAGACCATAGCAGACGGGAATGAGAGAGAGGAGACCATAGCAGACGGGAATGGAAGAGAGGAGACCATAGCAGACGGGGAAGGAAGAGAGGAGACCATAGCAGACGGGAATGGAAGAGAGGAGACCATAGCAGACGGGGAAGGAAGAGAGGAGACCATAGCAGACGGGGAAGGAAGAGAGGAGACCATAGCAGACGGTGAAGGAAGAGAGGAGGTAGGCTAAGGGGAACAGTGTGACTGTGTGTGTGAATAGGTTAGGGGGGATGGGGATCTTAGGACACGCGTGCTTAGCCTAATTGTCTTTAAGGTCCACCAATAGGCTCGATCAGATGCTAATTTTTTTTAGTTTATCCTTCTTTTTTTATAGATTTGACAGCCTTGTTTTATTTCCTTGCCACTCAAAGGAAACCGAGCGCATTCCTTCTTGTGGCCTTGTTGATATATGTGTGATGCTGCATAGTTGAAAGGGACTAAATATGCATGCCTAGGCGGACACAACACATTTAGCCCAGAAATGAATGGCCAACTTATAGGGATGGTATGCCTATGGGGCTTTAGCACATAACATATCTATAGCATTTTCACACTTCCAACAAGATGTATTTTGTTAAAGGGAGAGAAAAAAAAAGAATGGCACGTCCAAAAGGGACAAATAAGATATTACTGTACCATGGCGCTATAATTGTAAAAGTGCATTAAAAAGCAAGGTGCCCTATTTTAAGCATCTTATATTTCACGCTGCATCCTGCCTCTGATACGCGTTATGAATAGACCGCTGTAGGTTAGCCTATTCGACAGAATATACAATTAGCCTAGGTTACTCAAGACGGAACACAATATAAACCTGCCATTATTAGCTGGTAGACTACTATTCTCATCTCCATCCTCATCCCTTCGCGTTCAATCTCTCCCTCCATCTTTCCCTTGCAGTCTTGCTCCATGTCTGCATTGCAGTCTGAAGGGAGAGCCCCTGCCCAACCGTAGAGGACTGTTCCCTGCCTCATATCTCTCATTTTCTCGCCACCTCTCACCTCATTGATTCCTTTAACAAAGCCTACCGTCTCTCACCCTCCATCTCTCTCTGTCCCTGTCCTCATCTCGCTTTCTCTCACCTAAAAAACGCATTTTGTCATTCCTCCATCCCTCTAATCCGGACCTGTCTCTGCTTCTCCCCTTCAATTTAAATTCTCAAGGGGTCCGTCCCCCCCCCGCTGGTCATTTCTCGACGAATATCAATTATAAGAGGTGTGGAGTGCTAATCACGTTTGAAGAGAGTCCTAGTTAGACATGTAGTAGTAGGCTAGTCATTTCTCACTGAGAAGAGAGAGACAAACAGACATTGTAGAAGGACATTACCGTAGATGTTGTCAACTGTCAGTTTTGTCCGTTAAAAATGTTTTTTTCTCCCCCAAACCCACAACATTCCATGCGCGAGTCATTGGTGTTTTCCCGCCTCTCGTTTCCCGCCTCTTATAGTCACTTCGCGCTCAGCAATCCAATCAGAATCCAGAGGATTTAAATAGTCTATTAGGGGGGGAAATAGAACAGAACATCTATCAATGATTCAGTCAGTGTCTTTTTGTAAATACCTCAGTTTTACCGACAGTGGTTTGTAAATACCTCGGTTTTACTGACAGTGGTTTGTAAATACCTCGGTTTTACCGACAGTGGTTTGTAAATACCTCAGTTTTACTGACAGTGGTTTGTAAATACCTCGGTTTTACTGACAGTGGTTTGTAAATACCTCGTTTTACCGCACAGTGGTTTGTAAATACCTCAGTTTTACTGACAGTGGTTTGTAAATACCTTGGGTTTTACCGACAGTGGTTTGTAAATACCTCGTTTTTACCGACAGTGGTTTGTAAATACATCGGTTTTTTACCGCCAGTGGTTTGTAAATGCCTCGGTTTTACTGACAGTGGTTTGTAAATACCTCGGTTTTACCGACAGTGGTTTGTAAATGCCTCGGTTTTCCTGACAGTGGTTTTTAATACTCGGTTTTACTGACAGTGGTTTGTAAATACCTCGGTTTTACTGACAGTGGTTTGTAAATACCTCGGTTTTACTGACAGTGGTTTGTAAATACCTTGGTTTTTACCGACAGTGGTTTGTAAATACCTCGGTTTTACTGACAGTGGTTTGTAAATACCTTGGTTTTTACCGACAGTGGTTTGTAAATACCTCGGTTTTTACCGACAGTGGTTTCAGTCACTGTAACTGCTAAACATTTAGCCATGCTCACCATCATTTAGAAAGGCTAGAAACACGTGGTAGGCTACATGTAACTGATCACAACCGTGACATCATCTAGCCTAGTAGATCACAAGTAACCTAGATGTGAATGTTTGGAGATGACACATTAACCATGCAGTGGGCTACATGGTGCAGTGTCAAATCATAACAGAGGCAGAGCGGGATGGAGAGAGAGGAGAAAAAGGAGGAGGCTGTTATTTATTTATTTTTCGGCACTATGTTTCCCTGGGGAGGTACAATCTGTTGTTTCACAGTCATCTCTTTTGGCAGCCTCTCAGTCTCTGTCTCGTTGTCTCCCGGGGCCCTCTCTTTGCAACTCTTCACACTTATCATCCGAAAGACTCAAAAATATTCACATTTTCTTGTTCATCCATCCATTCCTGGCCCCCTGTTTTTCACAAAAGTTATCTGATCAGATTTATGCAATCGCATAGGAATAAATGCATAGAAATATACTTAATAGAAAGGGCGTATAATTGACTTGAATGGCGGAAGCCCATTCTATTCACTATATTTCTATGCGATTGCAGAAATCAGATCAGATATCTTTTGAAAAACAGGGCCCTGGGTACGGTGGCCTTGCCCCGATAACAGACAGTTAGGTAGCGTTCCAACCACAATCTAATTCCCTATGAGTTCCTGTATACTTCATTTGACCAGGGCCTTATGGGTGGAATAGGACACTGTATGGTGCCATTTGGGACAAACAGTTCATGTAAACATACTATCAATGTGGTCCAGGGTTTAACACACACAGAGACACACACACACACACACACAGAGAGAGAGACACACAGAGAGAGAGAGAGAGAGAGAGAGACACACACACACACACACACACACACACACACACACACACATCTCATCCCCCCTCTCTCTTCTCTCCATCCTCCTTTCCTCTCATCCCCCCTCTCTCCATCCCCCTTCTCTCACCCCTCTCGTTTCTGTCCACCCCCTCTTCTCCATCCCCTCTTCTTCCAGTCAACCCCTCTCTCTCTCTCACATTCTCTCTCATGGCTCTCTTTATATTGATCAGTCTATAAAGGAACAGAGAAACTCAGAAAGCTGAAGTGACAGAGAGAGGAGAGAGTAGCGATAGTAGAGAGAGAGGAGAGAGACAGAAGAGAGAGCTAGATAGTAGAGAGAGAGACGACGAGCGAGAGGTAGATAGTAGAGAGAGA
>NW_019943616.1:289061-296283 GCF_002910315.2 Salvelinus sp. IW2-2015
AGAGACCAGAAGAGAGAGTAGGATAGTAGAAGAGAGCATGACCAGAATAGAGAGCGGAGTAGAGAAGCGAAGTAGAAGAGTAAACAAGTAGAGAGAAGAAGAGGACCAGAAGAGAGAGTTAGTAGAAAATAGTTAGAAGGAGAGAAACGCAGAAGAAAGAGGTAGTAGGATAGTGATTTAGTAGGGGAGAGATGACACGGAGTAGAGAGTAGGATAGATAAGAGAGAGAGAGGAGCAGAAGACAGAAAGAGATGCGTAGCAGATAAGTAGAAGAAGAGACCAGAAGAGAGAGTAGGATAGTAGAGAGAGAGAGAACCAGAACAAGAAGAGTAGGATAGTAGTGTTAGAGAGAGAGACCAGAAGATAGAGTCGATAGTTACGAGCCGATGAGAGAGACCAGGAAGAGAGATAGGATAGTAGAAGAGAGAGAAGACCCAAGAGAGAGAGTTAGGATAGTAGAGAGAGAGGGGCCGAGACCAGAAGCAGAGGAGAAGTTAGAGGATAGTAGAAGAGATGCTCGGTCCACGAGAGAGAGACAGACAGGAAGCGGTGAAAGAGGAGTAGAGGAATAGTAGAGAAGGAGAGAGACCAAAGAAGAAGAGAGTAGGATTAGCTAGAGAGAACGAGAGAGACCAGCACAGAGAGAGTAGGCAAGGGTTAGTAGAAGAGAGGACCAGAAGAGAGAGTAGGTCAGTTTAAGTAGAGAGAGAGAGACAAAAGAAAAGCAGAGTAGGTTAGTAGAGAGAGAGAGGAGACAGAAGAAAGAGTAGGATAGAGACGAGAGAGACCTGACGAGTGGGGTTGAGAGGGAGACCCCGAAACAAAAGAAACCTAAAGAAAGAACAAAAGAGTTGGGATATAGAGAGCACGAGATCGAGAGAGACCAGAAGAGAGGAGTAGGATAGTAGAAGCAGAGAGAGAGACCAGAAGAGGAGAGTAGGATAGTAGAGAGCAGAGAGAGACCAGAAGGAGAGTAGGATAGTAGCAGAGATTTGAACGAAGACCAGAAGAGAGAAGATAGAAAATGAGGTAGAGAGAGAGACCAGGAAGAGAGCAGATAGGATATATGAAGAGAGACAGAAGAAGAGAGTAGTGTAGGATAATAAGAAAGAGAGGAGAGATGACAAGGACCCGGTAAGCGGCCGATAGAGACAAAAAGAAGAAGAGACCCCGTTACCCCCCGTTAGATAGGGGAAAAGGACGGAGGAGGGAAACGTGGGGAGGGAAGTGGGGAGGCAGGTGACAAGCGAGTGGATAGTAGAAGAGAGACCCCCAGAAAGAGAGAGTAGGATAGTAGAGAGAGAGGAGAGAGCGACCAGAAGAGAGAGCTAGAAATAGTAGAGAGAGAGACCCAGACGAAGAGAGAGGTAGGATAGTAGAGAGAGAGCAGCGAGACCAGAAGAGAGAGTAGGATAGTAGAAGAGAGAGGAGGTAGTAGAGAGAAGAAGAGATGAAGAAAGACAGAGTATGAGAGAGAGAGAGAGACCAGAAAGAGTAGGGATAGTGGAGACAGAAGAGAGTATAGTAGAGAGAGAGTAGAGACCAGAAAGAGATAGGAGTAGTAAGAGAAGAGAGAGAGACCAGAAGAGGAGGAGTAGGATAGTAGAGACGTTGAGGAGACCAGAAGAGAGAGTAGATAGTAGAGAGGGCAGAGAGAGTAGGATAGAGAACGACCAGAAAGAGAGAGTAGGATCAGTAGAGAGAGAGAGAACCAGAAGAAGAGTAGGATAGTAGAAGAGAGCCAAAAGAAGATATAGGAGAGCAGAAGACAGAAGAGATAGAGATCGGTAGAGAGAGAGAGAGACCAGAAGAGAGAGTAGGATAGTAGAGAGAGACATACTGGATCTTTTTATAGATTACTGCCAGATCTCTGTGGTGTGTGTGTGTGTTGTTTCTCTCTCTGGTCTTTGTTGTATGTGTGTCTTGTGTGTGTGTTGTGTGATGTGTGTGTGGTGTGTGGTGGGTGTGCGTGTGTGTGGGGGAGGGAGAGAGAGGGGGATGGAGAGGGGAGGGAGGATGGAGAGAAGGGGGATGGAGAGAGGGGAGATGGATAGAGGTATAGTATGCCCTTCATTTTCGGCACCTCTCACAGAAAGCTCATGCCAGTCAGCAGTGAGACAGTTAAACAGTGTGTACGTGTGTGGAGCCAAGTTATCAGAGCTGTTGCAGCTAGCGTCTGCATAGTGCAGGGTTGGAGCGAAGGATGGAGAGAGAGGAAAGAGAGGGAGAGCGACATGGAGAGAGAGAGGAAGAGGAAATGGAAGTATAGTTGTGATGACTGGACATCTGGCGAGGGCACTAGTGTCATTTTCTCCTTCTTCATCTATTCGGTCGTTTCCTCCCTCCCTCCATAACCAAGACAACAACATTACCGAGACAACAACATTACCGAGACAACAACATTACCGAGACAACAACATAACCGAGACAACAACATTACCGAGACAACAACATAACCGAGACAACAACATAACCGAGACAACAACATAACCGAGACAACAACATAACCGAGACAACAACATAATCAAGACACACACACACAACAACATAACCGAGACAACAACATTACCGAAACAACAACATAACCGAGACAACAACATAACTGAGACAACAACATAACCAAGACAACAACATAATCAAGACAACAACATAACCAAGACAACACAAACACATCGATGTCAAACGTCTGTCTGTCTGTCTGTCTGTCTGTCTGTCTGTCTGTCTGTCTGTCTGTCTGTCTGTCTGTCTGTCTCTGTCTCTGTCTCTGTCTCTCTCTGTTTCTCTCTCTCTGTCTCTCTCTCTCTCTCTCTCTCTCTCTCTCTCTCTGTCTCTCTGTCTCTCTCTCTGCAGTAAGAGAGTGAGAGAGACCACCCGTTGTCTTCAGTATTACACAACACAGTACATTCCAGTACTGTGTATCTCACTGCTAGATGTCAGTCAGATTGGGATAGGTCTGGGAGAGCGTGGTTGTGTTTAAATAATTCACTCTGTTCGTAGCAGCATGAACATATGACATCTCTGCTGTGGGAAAGTGGGTTTTTATAACAAGCACTTAGAGAGTGTGCGTTTGTACGTTTGTGCGTTTGTGCATGTCTGTGCTAGTGCACTTAGCTCATGATGGATAGATAAGGCAATGAAGGATACTATACTGTATTCAACACACACCACGCACACACACACACACACAACACACACCACACACAACCACACACACACACACACACACACACACAACACACACACACACACACACACTGGAGGCTCTGTTTTCTGCTAGTTACCAGATGACCACGCCAAAACTGTTGGATGGTATATGAGTAATTTATCCTTAATCTAGGTTACAAGGGATACAAGTTAAGGTTAGGGTCAGGTAAGACTAGATACAAGTTAAGGTTACGGTCAGGTAAGATACAAGTTAAGGTTAGGGTCAGGTAAGACTAGATACAGGGTCGGGTAAGACTAGATACAAGTTAAGGTTAGGGTAAGACTAGATACAAGTAAGGTAGGGTCAGGTAAGACTAGATACAAGTAAGGTCAGGGTAAAGACTAGATACAAGTTAAGGTTAGGGTCAGGTAAGACTAGATACAAGTTAAGGTTAGGGTCAGGTAAGACTAGATACAAGTTAAAAGGTTAGGGTCAGGGTAAGACTAGATACAAGTTAAAGTTAGGGTCAGGGTAAGACTAGATACAAGTTAGGTTAGGGTAAGACTAGATACAAGTTAAGGTTAGGGTCAGGGGTAAGACTAGATACAAGTTAAGGTTAGGGTCAGGGTAAGTGGTTAACATCTAAAATATTGCACTACTTCTAATGTTTCTACGTGGCCCTTAGTGACCGCAATACCGGCCCTTAGCGACCCCATCACCTGGCCCTTAGTGACCGCCAATACCTGGCCCTTAGCGACCCCATCACCTGGCCCTTAGCGACTGCATTACCTGGCCTTAGCGACCCCACAACCCGGCCCTTAGCAACTGAATTACCCGGCCCTTAGCGACTGCATTACCTGGCCCTTAGCGACCGCATTACCTGGCCCTTAGCGACCCCATCACCGGGCCTGGAACGCATTACCTGGCCCTTAGTGACCGGCATCACCTGGTACTTAGCGATGGCATCACCTGGCCGTTAGCGCCGGCAGCACCTGGCCTTAGCAACAATGGCACCTGACCCTTATCGACCACATTATGAACAGAGGTTCCCATTAGAACCTTCTCAACACCTGATGATTGCACACACGCAAACACACACACACACACACACACACACACACACACACACACACACACACACACACACACCACACACCACACACACACACACAACACACACACACACACATGACTATATGTTGTGTGTTGCTGGAGCATCTAAAGTTACATACTCAGGAAATGGCTCAACACCTGGATGATTGCACACACGCAAACACACACACACACACACACACACACACACACACACACACAACACACACACACACACACACACACACCACACACACACACACACACACACACACCATGACTATATGTTTGTGTGTTGCTGGAGCATCTAAAGTTACATACTCAGGAAATGGACTCTGTCACCCCCCAGGAGACACAGAGAAACACAGATAGAAGAGGTGGGGGGGGGGGGGAATAATGACTCTAACCTTCACTCTGTCCTGTAATTGTTTTGGGCTTAATGAGGGATTACAACATTATCATTGTGTGTTGATGTGATATTTGAATAATGAGTACCCCTCCTCCCTCTCTAACATAACACCAGTGTTTGTTGCGGTAATCTCTGGTATATGAGGGATTACAACATTATCACTCACAGAGATCTATTCTGCCCTACCGAGCAAAAAGCTAATTTGGTCGAAAATAAGTTAATGTAATTTTTTGCTACTTTAAATACATGTTTAAATCATATGGACAAGTATCCTGCCTCTATTGTGTTGCGTTTTTGGAGAAAATGGGGGTCATGTTAGCAGTAACTGGATAAAGTTACTGTGAAACCGAGGTAAATAAAAGCCCTTTTTTCTCAGTTCCACGCTATGAGCAGTTCCTGCCTTTTTGCTTGGTAGGGCAGTATCGCTATTGTTGTGATATGACACTGCAATAGAAGGGAACTTGCTATTTACTTTGTCCCCCCTCCCTCCTAACAGCAGCGTCCCCTCCAGCAGTCCTTCGCTGCCTCTCTGTGTCGTGAGTCCCACTGGAAGTGCCTCTTCTTGACTCTTCTCATGTACGGGTGTTTCGCCATGCTGGGTTGGTGTGCAGTCTGCCGTGTGCCTGTCCTGGGCTCCGGGGAGCACGTGGTCGTCCCGGCTACGGCTGGCACTACCGCCGCCTTCCCTGACTTGCCTCAACTACACCTCGACAGGTTAGTTAGTGTGTGTTACGTTTACGTTAGTCGTCTCCCACTAGCCTAAAAAAAAAAAAAAAAAAATCTTCGACAAATGTTCTTCAGGGAATCTACCTTTTCTAATTTAATACCCCCTTTGTGTTTTATGTTAATTTATTCTTCTGGTTTGTTGCTTTGGTTGTTTGTTTATCGCTTTTATTGTGTTATTTTTACTGCTGTAAATAAGTGTTAATGGGGTTTTAAATAAAGTTAAATACACTTTAAATAAAGTTAAATACACTTTACATAAAGTTAAATACACTTTATCTCTTTAAATAAAGTTAAATCCTTTTTTAGATATAAGGTTAAATTACACCTTTAGAGGATAAGAGTTGAGACTGAGCGTCGTGTGAGTCATAAGTTAGAATACACTGTTAAATAAAGTTGAATATACACTTTTAATTAAAGTAAATAAACTTTAATATATAGTTATATTCTCTTGCATAATATGAAGTTAAATACACTTTACATAGTAAGTTATATAGTACACTTTTACATTAAAGTTTAAAATACACTTTACAGTGAGAAGTGTTAGAGTGTCGTGCTGTGAAGGATGAGAGTGTGAGAGAGTGTCGGTGCTTTTACATGAAGGTAATGCACTTTAAATAAAAGTTTAAATTCTCTTTTAAATAAAGTTACATTCTTTTTAAATAAAGTTAAATTCAAGTTGAATTGGTGTGTGTGTGTAATCCGTCCAGTGCCAGTTCAAGAGGCTCTCTGTACATTCCTAAAAGCCTCTCAATGGTCAATCTGAATCGCAGTCGAGGAGTGCAGTGCATTCATAACTTCCCGCCCCCACCTACCGTCAACCAATCATGTCAATGCCGGAGCTATACGGAGCCCTCCGCATTGTTTACACATTGGCGACGTGCGACGCGGCGAGTGGGCGTGACAAGAGCTCAGTTTGGGCCTCTGCGGGTCTGCGGCCAGTGATGCGTGCGCTAGCAAGTCTCGTTGCACATCCATCCATATGGAGTCCTCCTAGTAACAAAATGTTTCCGGAATCTAAGCATAATTATCTTTTAACCCTGCTGTTACGTGGTGGACCTGTGTGTGTGTTAAAATAAAGTTTTGATTGTGTTGTGTGGGGTGGAGTAGACATGACCTTTCTCTCTCTCGTCGCCCTCCCCCCGTGCATTCCTCTTTTCCCCGCTGCGCGTGGTCGTGCTGCGGGCGCGTGCGCGGCCAGTGCGCGGTCGTGCTGTCGTCGTGGCCCCCCTCTCTCCCCTCCTCTCTCGTCTCTCTCTCCCTCTCCGGCCGGCTCCCTCTCTCTCCCCCTCCCACCCTCCTCCTCTCGTGCTCTCCCTGTTCCCCCCTCTCTCGCTCTCTTCTCTCCCCCCTCCGCTCTCTCTCCCCCCCTCCTCTCTTCCCTCCCCTCGCCTCCTCTCTCTCTCCCTCCCCCCGTCCTCCTCTCTCTCTCCCCTTCCTCTCTCTCTCCCCCTCCCCCCTCCTCTCTCTCTCTCCCTCCCTTCCTTCTCTGCCCTCCCCCTGCCTTCTCTCTCTCTCTCCCCTCCCCCTCCCTTCTCTCTCTTCTCCTCCCTCCCCCCGTCCGTCTCGTCTCTCTCCCTCCCTCCCCCTCCTCTCTCTCTCCTCCTCCCCCCTCCTCTCTCTCTCTCCCTCCCCCTCATCTCTTTCCCTCCTTCCCCTCCTTCTCTCTCTCCCTCCCCCTTCCTCTCTCTCTCTCCCTCCCCCCTCCCTCTCTCCTCCCTCACCCCCCTCCTTCTCTCTCCCTCCCTCCTCTCCTCTTCATCTCTGCCCTCCCCCCTCCTCTTCTCTCTCTCCCTCCCCCTCCCCTCTCTCTCTTCTCCTCCCTCCCCCTTCATGTCTCTCTCCTCTCGCGG
>NW_019943617.1:0-1393 GCF_002910315.2 Salvelinus sp. IW2-2015
TCTGTTTGATAGACTTATGAATCCTTATCTGAGCTCTGTTGATTTCCCTGAAAACACATTACAGTAATATGATCAACACAATCAGTGCATGCAAGAATGTTTGTGTGTACCATAACATAATGTGTGTGTCTGTACAGCAGGGACATCGTAGTAATATAATGAAGTCAAAGAGAGCAGAGATTAAATGTGTTCAGGCTTGATGAAGCGTGTTGGTWTTCTTTAGCCTGAGTTAATGGGGCCGGGAGAGGAACACAGCCATGTCAATACAGCTGCAATGCAGATGCTTTCTCTCATYGGAACAACGTCGTCACATGGATGAGTCATTACATGTGCCTAATTTAGCCGTAAATGCATGCATAGACCTCCACACAGCCCCCATTCACACAGACAGCACTACAACTACCATAAGCCTTTGGTGCATGGCCACAGCTCTTCACACCAAGCACCCCACTAAAGGGCTCTGGAGTCACAGCCTATGTCTCTCCTGGAAGGAAACAAAAGCAGCCCACCAGCTCTCAGTGTACTGTGTGTGTGTGAGTGTGTGTGTGTGTGTGTGTGGGGGGACGTCGATTAAGGCAGACCTACACACAGTCCCATATGTAGATTAAGGCAGCCTCCCGCACCTCTCTGATTCAGAAGTTTTGGGTTAATGGTGTGTGTGCAGTTGGATTAATGGGGCTACTTGATATTTTGGAGGCTACTCCAGTTGCAAGGAATGGAAACATGGCTCGATGTGCCCAAATACACACAAACACACACAAACACACTCAGGAATGTAAACAATCTAAGACACGCTATAGGAATATAAAGACAAACACACACACAGGTCTGATTAGAAACCGCAGACACACAATCCTTTCCCATCCGCCATCCACTTCCCTCATCCACTTCCCTCATCCGCTTCCCTCATCCGCTTCCCTCATCCGCTTCCCTCATCCACTTCCCTCATCCACTTCCCTCATCCCAAAACATCCCCAGCCCTCCCCTTCATAGATAACAGCAAGGGATCTGTGCAGTACAGGGAAGAATCGCCTATAGCATGATATTGGTGTCAATGACTTTCTGGTGATATTGAATGCATAGCGTTGTTGTTTTAGTGTGCTGTATGTGCTTTATGATAGGAGAAGTGTTTATATTTATGTAATGAGCGTAAAGGATTTCATTTCACATTTTATGACCGTGCTCTTGGTTTGATAATGAAGAGTTAAGATGATTAACTGTTATCTGTTCTGTCAGGGGAAGCTGTCAGTGTGTGTATGTACGCAAATGCACGTGAGCTTGTGTGTTTGAATGTGTGTGAGTGTGCGTCATGATGTTGTGTGTGTGTGTGTGTGGGTGTGTGTGTGTGTGTGTGTGTGTGTGTGTGTGTGTGTGTGTGTGTGTGGTGTGTGTG
>NW_019943617.1:1418-18528 GCF_002910315.2 Salvelinus sp. IW2-2015
GTTCCGCTCGACCTGAACCGCTGACCTGAGCCACCGTCCCTACCCACTTCGCGTCTCTGAACAATCGTCTGATCACTTCTGCACCTGTACATTTGAATGCCACCCTGACTGACACTTGACCTGACTCTGTCCTGAATCATGGATCCTGACTGTCCGATCACTTTTGCGTCGGTGATTGCTGTCTGACACCCTGACCTGAGACCGCCTGACTTGACTGCACCTGACCGACGTGACCTTATCCCCTGTCGGTCTGGACCAC
Organism: Salvelinus sp. IW2-2015; assembly: GCF_002910315.2. NCBI lineage: Eukaryota > Metazoa > Chordata > Actinopteri > Salmoniformes > Salmonidae > Salvelinus > Salvelinus sp. IW2-2015. Next base: position 1,678 of record NW_019943617.1, read on the forward strand.
TGTCCTGACCGTGTCTGACCCCTGTCCTGATTCACTGTGCTGAGCCGACCTGCTTGACCACGCTGACTGGACCACCTGACTTTCTGTACTCTGTCCTGCGGACCTTGTCCTGGACCCCTAGACCTGACAACTGACGCTGACCTCCTGCCAATGACACTGACCATGGACCACTTGTCGCTTGACCACTGTCCTGACCACTGTTCCTGTCTGCACTGACCTCGCAGCCACTGTCCTGACCATGTTGACCTGACCAATGCCGCTTGACCATGTGTGTGAGTCGTTTATTACTGTGTGTGAGTCTCATTACTGTGTGGTGAGTTATTATCCTCGTGTGGTGGAGTCTATTACTGTGTGTGAGTGTATTTACTGTGTGGGTGAGTGTATTTACTCGCGTGTGTGAGTCTATTCTGTGTGTGTGAGTGTATTATGCTAGTAGTGACGTATATATAATGCTTGTGTGAGTGTATATACTGTGTGTGAGTCTATTAATCGTGTGTGACGTGTATTACTCGTGTGTAAGTCGCTATTACTGTGTGTGAGCCTAATTACTGGTGCTTGAAGTGTATTACTGTGGTGTGAGTCTTATTACTGTGTGTGGATGTTTTACTGGTGTGTAGGTGTATTACTGTGTGATTCTCTCAAACACCAACAACGGCGCAGCGCACGCACGCCACACACACGCACCGCCGAACGCCATCACCAGTAATACACTGTACAACAGTATGACACTCACCACACACGTAAAGACTCACACACAGTGAATGAGACTCACACCACGTTAATGGAGATCACACACAGTAATCACTTTACACACAGTATAAAACTCGACACACAGTAAGTAGACTCACACACAGTTAATAGACTCAGACACGACAGGTAATAGACTGCACACCAGCGCAGTAATAGGATACACTCACAGCTCACAGTAATAGACTCACACCAGATAGATATCAACTGGCGGCACACAGTTAATAAGCACTCCACACAGTAATGAGACATACACACACAGTAATAGACTCACACACAGTAATAGACTCACCACAGTAATAGACTCACACAGCAGTGGTCAGGGCAGTGGTCAGGTCATATGGATCAGGAGCAGTGTCAGTCCGTGGCTCCAGGAACAGTGGTCGAGGCCAGTGGTCGGACAGTGTGTCAGGTCAGTGGTGCAGGGTCAGGGGTCAGGTCAAGTGGTCGGTCGGGGTCAGGGAACAGGGGTCAGAGACAGTAGAGCTCAGGCTCAGTGGTCAGGTCAGTGTCAGGTCAAGAGGCGTCAGGAAGTTGATGAATCAGGATCAGTGGGGGTCAGGAGACAGGGGTCAGGACAGTGGTCAGGGGACAAAGCGGGTAAGGTCAGTGGTCAGGTTCGGGGATCAGGTCAGTGTCAGGTCAGCGGGGTCAGGACAGTCGATACATGACAGTGATCAGGACAGGGGGTCAGCTGAGAGTGATCAGGAAGGGGTCAGGTCAGGGTGGGTACAGGGTCAGGGGTCAGCGACAGTGGCTCAATTCGTCAGTGCAATCAGAGCAGTGGTCAAGGACAGTGGTCAGGACAGTGGTCAGGTCTCAGTGGTCAGGGTCAGTGGTCAGGACAGGGGTCAGCGTTCAAGTGGCTCAGGTTCAATATGGTCCAGGCACATGTGGTCAGTCGTCGGGTCAGGGCGTCAAGTGATCAGGAAAAGGTGGTCAGGACGTGGCTGTCAAGGCTCAGTGATCCAGGACAGAGTGGTCAGGACAGTGGTCAGTCAGGGAGTAGGTCAGGGTCCAGGTCATGGCGGTCAGGGACTCGCTGATACTTTTCATAGGTTACCATGAATAAATGTATATGCAGTATCTGTTGTATTCAGTGCGGAGGGTATGGAGTGGGAGGATGGATCATAAATGGACTCGCGACTTGGAACCGAATGGATTTATCAGACACTTCTGGAAACCATAGTGTTGATTTGTAGTTTGAATACCCCTTGCCAGTATTACCAAAATGCCCGTCCTCCAATTGAAGGTGCCACAACCTCCTGTGCACGTGTATCATGTATATTTAATACAAATAGCACACCTGGATGGTCTAATGTCCTTTCCTACGGCTCTTTTCATACTCTAATGCTAATAATGAGCTAAAGCTGAACTAAAGCTAGTAACTGGTGGATCAAGTGACGTTAACTGTGCACTAATGATCCACAGGGAGCTGGGTGAGAGTGTGGTGTGTCTTCAGTGCTGGGTTGGATGCCCGAGGGACAGGCTTCTGTCCGCTGGCTGGAGCTGTTTCCCTGGGGTTCCACACACATCCTGTTAGGTGGCTCTCTGGAGAAAACAACCACCATGTAGAAAGCATCTGATGTAAAGCGCACACAAACAAACGGATGACGACACAACACACACACACACACACCTACACAGAAAAGCCACAAACAACCCGTGTGACTTCCGAGTTTGGATGTTTACAAGCATCGTTGTGAGGAAACAATACTGCTGGTAATGGGTTGCTGTGACGTCTTCTGTATACTTCTGTTCTGTGTTTCTATTTATCTTATTCTGTGGTGGGGAGTGCTACTATTGCGAATGTAGGTGACAGCGGTGTCAGCTGATGGCGAACACACACTTTGATCATTTGCACAATTCTACATGGGGATGACGTGTGTGTGTGTGTGTGTGTTGTGTGTCGTTTGTGTGGGTTGTGTGTGTGTTGTGTTGTGTGTGGTGTGTGTGTGTGTGTGTGTGTTGTGTGTTGTGTGTGTGGTTGGTGTATGTGTTGAGATAGTGGCTGAACTGGTCTCCTCTAATTTCGCATCCTTCGTTAATTAAAAGAGTGTGACTAAAGGAGCCGCAGCCACTGGCAGGTCTGTGCTGATATCATAAAAAGGAAGGGATGACTTGTTGGGGGAAGAGCGGGACATGGAAGAGAGGGGGGAGAGGAGAGGAGGACTGAGAGGGGAGACCTTTTTTGAACATCTCGTGATCTTGGTTTAATTCTCCAGATCCTTGCTACGGTGTCTATGGAGATCCAACCGGACGAGATTTACCACCTGGGATAAATATAAGACGGGAATTCTGGGGGATTCGCTCTCAGCATGCCAGAAGGCTTTGCTGTGAGGAGCTTTCAGGCACGGGGGAGGGGGGGTATGGTAGTTTGATCATTTCTGGTGGAATTCAGCAGGCATATGTGGCTGCTTGAGATAACTGAAATACAGCAGATTTCATCTATTCAAGATTCCTCTGGTCTGTCTCGGATGTGCCCCCCTTTTTTTCTTTCTGGCATCCTTTTCTGATTAACAGTAATGGTCAATGTAGGGAGTTTCAACACCCTAATCGCTTGATGTGAATGTCTCTCTGGCCGACCTGACGTTAACCAATAGGTCAAATGTATGAGTAGAGATATGAGGAAAGAGTTTGAGTCAACTGTTCTTCAGGCCAGTCGTTTGAGTCACTCGGTCTCTTCAGGTCAGCTCAGCCCACTTAGCATACTACCATCATAACTAACAGAACTCAGACTAGACCATACGACCATGAATAGCAACGCACTACGACCTACTTAAACCATAGACCACTATAGACCATAAGACTCTACGCGATAAGACACAACATACGCCTACGACCACTACAGACCATAGGAGTGACCTACGACGATTGACATACATACTCACAGGAACATAACGACCACTATATCCGACTCATGCCTACAGCCAATAATCCACTAAACCACTACAGACACCATGCAAGCACTAATACACACCACCCTCAGCACTATAGCACACAGACACAATACAGACTTCATCCATCAGAACTACAGAATTCACCTCCTCAGACATTCACTCTAGCAGTTTATTAATGATGAATGCATCAGTGCATCTCTAACTTGCCAAATATGGGACTGTGACGGGTCTCGAGGGCAGGAGACAGAGAGACAGAGAGACCGCGAGAAGGCAGGAGGAGGAGAGAGAGAGAGAGAGAGAGAGAGAGAGGAGAGAGAGAGAGGGAGAGAGAGAGAGAGAGAGTAGGGCATTCTTTCACTCGCTACCTCTGATGTGGCATGTTAGGCATTTTTAGTCACGATAACTCTGTTTTTGGATTCTACGACTTTACTGAATCCTTATCTGAGTCTGTTGATGTCCCCTGAAACACAGTTACAGCTAGATATGCATCACACAATAGTGCATAGCAAGAGTTTGGTGTGTACCATAACATAATGTGCTGTGTCTGTACAGCAGGGAATCGTAAGGTAATATAAATGATTGTCAAAGAGAGGCAATGATGATTAAATGTTGTGCAGGCTTGTGAAAGCGTGTTGGTCTTTCTTTAGCCTGAGTTAATGGGGCCGGGAAGAGGACACAGCCCATTGTCATACACGCTGCAATGCAGATGCTTTCTCATTGGAACAAGTCGTCACATGTGATGAGTTCATCTACAATGTGCCTAATTTTAGCCGTAATGCGCATGCATAGACTCACACAGCCCCCATTCCCAAGACAGCTAACTAAACTACCATACAGCCTTTGGGTTGCATCGGCCACAGCTCCTTCCCAGGCACCCAGTTGTTTTTTTCTATCTCCTCTGTCCTCCTGTTCTTGTTCATCCTTTATTTTTTTTGTCGTAAAAAGAACCAAAAAGGCTTGGAGTCAGCAGCCTCTAGCTCTCTCTAGACTCGGAAGGAGTCAAAAGCATGCCCACGGCAGCTCTGCCGTGGTACTGTGTGTGTGTGTGTTTGTGTGTGTGTGTGGTGTGTGTGTGTGTGTGTGTGTGTGTGGTGTGTGTGTGTGTGTGTGTGTGGTGTGTGTGTGTGTGTGGTGTGTGTGTGTGTGTGTGGTGTGTGTGTGTGTGTGTGTTGTAACAGAAGATAAGTCAGTCCTTAATAATCCTTTACACCTGTCTGCCAACCTGCTCTAATACCGGCTGGGGCGGCGGGGCGGGGCTACCTGCTGATAATCCTTTGTACGACACACACACACAACACACACAACACACACACACACATTTACACACAGCACAAGCACACACACACCACACACAACCCACCACACACCCACACACGACAACACACACACACACACACAACACACGCCGGCATGCTGGCTTTGTCTGCGTTTTTATGTGGCATACTATACCGACCACACCCACAGCAGACTCACAGCCACACCACACCCACTACACGAACACACAGCACACACACACACACACACCAGAGTTATACTCACAGAGAACGTTCTGAATGGACTCTCATATAAACTGTATCCAACCACATACTAAAAACTGAGCCGCGTCGACCTGACCTTTCCCTTAACATCAGGTGCAACTTATCCGAGTGCATCTATTGTCAACCAACACAATTTTTTGTAGACAGAATTCTAGCAGTAGTAGCCTGTTCACATAAAACCCTGTTCTTGAGTTGGAACGCAACAGCGTTTGATCACACATGTATCGGCAGAGGGGTCACTGACATTTTGACGCAAACGCTCCTTATCCAGAGATACTAAAGTTAGGTGAATTCGACAGCACAAACCCTGGCGTTGGTAAGGCCACATAGCTGTGTTTAACGCTACTGAGCCACATGGGATGCGCCATCTCTGTTCTGTCCAAGCCCGTTGCCCGTCTCACGTTTTCCACATTCTGATGTCTTTCCCGTTAAGTACCAGGAAAAAACCGTGAGAGGCTCCTGGTTTGAGCAGAGCGTGGTCGCAGGAGGGAGAGGGCTCAGTAGACGGATTCCCGCCACCATCAGAGTGATAATCAGGGAGAAGAACACTACAGTGGGAAACACTAACGAAATCATACACCGAGTAAGATGACAGTACCGTGGAGAACTACGGGAATCAATACAGACGGAGGAAGAAACAGTACCGTGGGAAACTACGGAATCATACACCGAGAAGAGCAGGTACGTGGAACACTACGGAATGATGCCCGAGAGAACAGTACCACGGTGGGAAACTACGGAATCATTGCGACCCGACCGAAGAACAGTACCGTGGAAAGGCTTACGCGGAAGATCCATAGTACCGAGAGAGATAAAGTATGTACTAGTGGGAACCTCAGGGAATCAAACACGCAGAAGACAGTACTCCATGAGCGAAGCAGGTTGGATGAGCGGGATATCATAACACTGAGAAACGTAAACTAGTAACTCGTGGTGGCGAACACTATTGGGAATCATACACCGAGAAGAGCAGTACCTGGTGGAGACACTACGGAAGTCAAACAACGAGAAGAAACAAGTACGGGGGAAACACACGGAATCATGACAGCCGAGTAAGACTCAGTACCGTGGGAACACTACGGAATCATACCCGAGAAGAACAGTACCGTGGACACTACGGAATTCATAACCTGAGAAGAGCAGTACCGTGGGAACACTGACGGAATCAAACACGAGAAGAGCAGTACGTGGGAACACTAGCGCGGAATCGCGTATCACAGCCGAGATAGGGTTCGTAGTACCTCGTGGGAACACTACGGCAGATCATGACACCTGAGATAGGAGCAGTTACCGTGGGAACACCGCGAATCATGATCGACCGCAACCCAAGATAGGGATGTGAAGGAGAGGAGAAGGAGAGGAGTGGGATGGAGAGGAGAGGAGAGGGGGCGGAGGGAGAGGCGGGGGAGGGAGAAGAGCGAATGGAGGAGGAGAGAGAGAGAGAAGGAGAAGGAGGAGGAGCGGGAACAGAAGGAGGAGCGCCAGGAGTCTGAGGAGGAAGGTGGACGGAGGGAGAGTGAGAGAGGTAGAGGTGAGACGCGCAGGAGTGTGCTTAGACAGGGAGGATCGGGAGGGGATGGGAGGAGAAGGGAAGGAGGAGGAAAGCGTGTCAGAGGTGGCTCCTCTAGATGAGTCTCTGGAAGTGAAAGAGGAGAGTATATGGGTTGGCAAGTAAGCTGGATCAGGGAGGAGAACAATAGAGGGCAGATCACGATTGATGAGAATAATATCTTGCTTCAGCAATAATTGATTGAGACAAAGGTATTGTCAAGTGGAGTCCTTGAGAGTTAACAACACTTATCGTTCCCAGTAGGATTGCCCATGGATAGGGAGAGGGAAGCGGGAGAGAGAGAAGTGATGGGGGGGTGGCGGAGGGGTTAAGAGAGAGAGCCCCTAGTACGGTAGCTCATAACAGCTAATAAAGGGAGATAGCTAAGGAAAAGTGTAGGTGAGGGAAGAATAAAGGACCATAAGACACATCTGAGAGAGAAACACATCCCTGTTACTGTTTCTAGCATTCTCAGGTGGTGATACACTTGAACACTCTCTTTGGTTTACCTTTCAGGGGTCTTCTAACTTCTGCTTAAGGGGATTGATCATGTAATGAAATCTCACCTGGTGCTGGTCCAGACACTACCATTAACAGCTATCCGTTAAATACTACTTAGTTCTGCGTCTTCTCTAAGGGATCAGCGCTCGCCTGCCATCCGTCTTTCCTCTCTCTCTGCTCTCCCCGGTTTCATCTGCTCCTAGGAGTTGATTCGTCTAGTCTGTATCATAGTCCTTCGGTCACTGAGCTCCACTATTCGCCTCTGGTTCGCCGCCACTATCTCTGGCGCCCGTCGATGCTCTTGTCGTCTATCTCGCCTCAGTCCTATATCTTGGGTTTAGTCGGTTCTCTCTATTCTGGTTATCTCTCTCTCTATCTTGCGTTACTCTCTCTCTATCTGAGTTATCCCTCTCTCTGTCCCTTGCCTCTGCTCTCTCGTCGTATCTCTCCTCTTTCTCTTCTCGTCGCCTCTCCCTCCCCCGACTTTCCTCTCGTCCCTCTCTCTCTGCATAGCTGTAGGTGGAGCACTCTTTTAAACGGAGGGATAAGATTACATTAAACACTTAGTGTGGTTTGTCTCTCTGCCTGATGGACCCTGGCTCTCTGGCCTGGCTCCACTGACTCCATTAAAACATTGACCTTCAGAGGAGTAACTCACCTGAACTGGCCCGGGACTGAATGTGCTCACTTTATTTGCATAGTCTGGATTTTTCATTTGCAGATGCTCTACAGATGGTCAAACTATCACCAAACTATCTGTTTATAAGCAACTGCTTGCTAACGTTACGGTTAGGGCTAGGTTTAGAATAAGGGTTAGGGTAAAGGTTAAAGTTAGGGTTAGGGTAAGGGTTAAAGTTAGGGCTAGGGTAGGGGCAAGGGTTTGGAAAAGGGTTAGGGTAAGGGTTAAAGTTAGTGTTAGGGCTAGGATAAGGGTTCAGTTTAGGGTTAGAATAAAGGTTAGAGTAAGGGTTAAAGTTAGTGTTAGGGCAAGGATAAGGGTTCAGTTTAGGGTTAGGATAAATGTTAGAGTAAGGGTTAAAGTTTGGGTTCGGGTAAGAGTTAAGCTTGAGGTTAGAGCTAGGGTTAGTAGATAGACAGTTGAATTGTAACTGATAGACTGTAGAGCATCTACGGAAGGACAATCCAGATAAAGTGTTACCCATCTCACACACAAAAACCACTCTCACATCCACACTAGCAATCATGCAAAGTCCAGTCAGGTCCCCCACCACCACAACTAATCTTCTGTCATGTGACAGTAAGCCCAGGGATGAGGRAATGATGGGATGAGGGGATGGGAAAGGGGAGAAGAGAGGGGAGAGGAGARACAGAAAGCATCTGTGCTCTTTGACCTCTGACCCATGGTCTCACAGCTCTGGATGGAGTGTCTGAAAGCCACAATGCCCCTCTGTGTTGCTAGACAATCCACAAAGACTAGACACACGCGCATGTACACAGACACACACGCGCATATGCGCACACACAAAYACACACACCCCTACTCAGCTATACTCAGAGCTCTATGAGTGATGTGAGACCCCTAAATCCCCTCTCCGTGTCTGAGCAAAAATGAAAGCCGGAAGCACCAGTGACTAGATCAATAAAAAAAATGAATCAAGATGAAGCAGATGCTAAGCTACGGACTGTTTTGCTAGCACAACTGGAATAGTTCCGGGATTCCTCCGATGGCATTGGGAGTACACCACATCAGTCATTGGCTTCATCAATAAGTGCATCTACGACGTCATCCCCACTGTGACCGTACTGCGTACATACCCCAACCAGAAGCCATGGATTACAGGGCTTGCAAACCATTACAGACTCCAAAGGGAAGCACAGCACAAGAGCTGCCCAGTGACATGAGCCTACCAGACGAGTTAAACTACTTCTATGCTCGCTTCGAGGCAAATAACACTGAAACATGCATGAGAGCACCAGCTGTTCCGGAAGACTGTTTGATCATGCTCTCCACAGCCGATGTGAGTAAGACCTTTAAAACAGGTCAATATTCACAAGGCACAGGGCCAGACGGATTACCAGGATGTGTACTGCGAGCATGCACTGACCAACTAGTGTCTTCACTGATATTTTTAAGCTCTCCTTGTCCAAGTCTGTAATACCCTACATGTTTTAAGCAGACCACCATAGTGCCTTTGCCCAAGAACACTAAGGTAACCTGCCTAAATGACTACAGACCCGTAGCACTCACATCTGTAGCCATGAAATGCTTTGAAAGGCTGGTCATGGCTCACATAACACCATTGTCCCAGAAACCCTAGACCCACTCCAATTTGCATAGGTAACAACATCCGCCACACTGATCCTCAACACAGGGGCCCTCAGGGGTGCGTGCTCAGTCCCCTCCTGTACTCCCTGTTCACCGCATGACTGTACAGCCAGCCACAACTCCAACACCATTATTAAGTTTACCGATGATACAACAGTGGTAGGCCTGATCACCGACCACGACGAGACAGCCTATAGGATGGAGGTCAGAGACCTGGCCGGGTGGTGGCAGGACCAAACCTCTCCCTCAACGTGATCAAGACAAAGGAGATGATTGTGGACTACAGGAAAAAGAGGACCGAGCGCCCCCATTCTCATCGACAGGGCTGCAGTGGAGCAAGTTGAGAGCTTCAAGTTCCTTGGTGTCCACATCACCAACAAACTAACATGGTCCAAGCACACCAAGACAGTCGTGAAGAGGCATGACAAAATCTATTCCCCCTCAGGAGAATGAAAAGATTTGGCATGGGTCCTCAGATCCTCAAAACATTCTACAGCTGCAACATCATGAGCATCCTGACTGGTTGCATCACTGCCTTGTATGGCAACTACTCGGCCTCTGACCGCAAGGCACTACAAGAGGTAGTGCGTACGGCCCAGTACATGACTGGGGCCAAGCTTCCTGCCATCCAGGACCTCTATACCAGGCAGTGTCAGAGGAAGGCCCTAAAAAATTGTCAAAGACTCCAGCCACCCAGTCATAGACTGTTCTCCTGTGCTACCGCACGGCACGCGGTACCAGAGCGCCAAGTCTATGTCCGAGAGGCTTCTGAACAGTCTTCTCCTCCCAAGCCATAAGACTCCTGAACATCTAATCAAATGGCTACCCAGATTATTTGCATTCCCCCCTCTTTTATGCCGCTGCTATTCTCTGTTGTCATCATCTATGCATAGTCACTTTAATAACTCTATCTTYATATACATATTACCTCAACTAACCAGTGCCCCCGCACATTAACTCTGTACCGGTACCCCCTGTATATACAGTAGTCTCGCTATTGTTATTTTACTGCTGCTCTTTAATTACTTGTTCCTGTTATTTATTTTCTTTTCCGTATTTTTTTAAACTGCATTGTTGGTTAGGGGCTCGTAAGTAAGCATTTCACACCTGTTGTATTCGGTGCATGTGACTAATAACGTTTGATTTGATTTGACTTAGTGCCATGCGTACACTACACAACTTTAAAAATCCTAACAACACTGAGCCTATCACATTAAATGACTGTTTTTCCTGTCGTTTTTTTTCCTGCCAACGTAGTGGTGCGCACACTAAATGATGTGGCACAGACGGTAGGTCACACACTAGAACATTCTTTACTTGATTGTGAGGATTCTCCATACTACGTTGTCTCGCAAAAACAATGTGGTGATACAGTGATGATGTAATTAGATTAGCTACAATGAACTGTGGCTCAAAGCAGCATAAAAAAAAWKTTCAGTCAGKCATTCACACTTGCCAAACAGAGTTGAAATATCTAGCCAACAACAGCCCACATTTTTAATAGAATAACATTGCCTGTGATTTCACTTTTGCGTTAGTTTTGTCTAAAAAAACAAGGAGAAAAGCATACAAGTAGTAGTCTTCCCTCAGKCTTGAGAGTCTACACATTCTGGGTGATACAATACCATAGAACAAGGAATACTAGTAATTGAATAGGATTTCTATGTGCGATAACGTCATCTGACTCTCTCCTTCTCTGGMGAGCTCTCACTGGCTATTGATGATCACCGTTCTCAAAAGTTGTCGTTGCATATCTCACACTACAAAAGCATTGCAGAGTTTGTGAGAGTAAAATAAAATATCAGGACATCTGAGATTGCTGAAAGACAGAATCGGTAGCCCTCAGATTTGGTCTCTGACCCGCTCACATTAAACGAGCGTTGGTGACGCCTGGTGCCACGAGTAGGCAACAACATGAAACTTATTCAGTCATCCTTGATGCTCAAAGAACCTGTCAGGAGAGCCCATATAGAGACAAACCTGTTTGGATAGGGGCGCTTTTCACATTCGGATGAAAAGGTTGCCCAAGAGTAAACTTCCTGCTACTCTTGCCAGAAGCTAAAGATTATATTATAAGCACTTATATAAATGTAGGATAAAAACACTCTGAAGTTTCTAAAAACTGTTTGGATTATGTCTTGAGTATAACAGAACTCATATGGCAGGTGAAAACCTAGAAGAAAATCCAACCAAGGAGTGGGAAATCTGAGGTTTGTAGTTTTTCAACTCATGCCTATCGAATTACAGTGTCTATGGTGTCCATTATTGCACTTCCTAAGGCTTCCACTAGATGCCAACAGTCTTTAGAACCTTGTTTGATGCTTCTACTGTGAAGGAGGGGGGAATGGGAGCATGAGTATCAGAGTCATCTGCAGAAATGCACATGAGACTGGTCACGCCCAGCCCCGCTCATTGAGAGCGACTGCGTTCCATTGCAATTCTAAAGACAAAGAAATTCTCCCGTTGGGAACATTATTGAAAGATTTTGTTAAAAACATCCTAAAGATTGATTCCATATACATCGTTTTGACATGTTTCTACAACTGAAAAAATAACTTTTTGAACTTTTTCGTCTGAAATTTGCGCTCGCATCTGGAACTTCCTGCGCCTCATGAGATTTGGATTGTTAACTAACAGCGCTAACAAAGGGAGATAGCGAAACAAAGCCTCACGCACTATTGGACAAAATGTGGACTTATCAAACAAATCAAACATTTATGTGGAACTGGATTCTGGGAGTGCATTCTGATGAAGAACATCAAAGGAGTAATGTGAATATTTATAATAACGCTATTTCTGACTTCTGTTGACTCCACAATATGCGGGTATCTGCATTGCTTGTTTTGTCTGAGCGCCGTACTCAGATTATTGCATGGTTTGCTTTTTCCGTAATTTTTTTTTGAAATCTGACACAGCCGGTTGCATTAAGGAGAAGTCTGTCTATAATTCTGTAAATAATACTTGTATCTTTTATCAAAGTTTATTATGAGTTTTCTGTAATTGATGTGGCTCTCTGAAATTTGCCGATGTTTTCGAGCACAACATTACTGACCATAAAACTTTATCGAACAAAACATACATGTATTGTTGTAACATGAAGTCCTATGAGTGTCATCTGATGAAGATCATCAAAGGTTAGTGATTAATTTTATCTCTATTTCTGATTTTTGTTGACTCCTCTCTTTGGCTGAAATGGCTGTGTGTGTTTTTGTGACTAGCTCTGACCTAACATAATCATATGTTGTGCTTTCGGCTGTAATGTATTTTTGAAATCGGACACAATGGGTAGATTAACAAGAAGTTAAGCTTTAATTTGGTGTATTGCACTTGTGAATGTATGAAAGTTACATATTTATAAAAATATTTTTGAATTTCGCGCGCTGCCTTTTCAGCGGAATGTTGTCGAGCAATAGCCATAAGAAGTTTTAAATCGGGGGCAAAATCGTATAGGTTACACCCGGCTTAAGGTTCTCTGTCTCCTCCCAGACTCACTGACTGACTCACTGACTGACTGTCTGACTGATTCATTGACTGAATGACTCACTGACTGACTGAATGACTGACTGATTCATTGACTGAATGACTCACTGACTGACTGAAAGATTGACTGATTCATTGACTGAATGAATCACTGACTGATTCATTGACTGAATGACTCACTGACAGACTGAATGACTGACTGATTCATTGACTGAATGACTCACTGACTGACTGAATGACTGACAGACTCACCGACTGTCTGACTAACTGACTGTCTGACTGAGTCTGAGTGAGAAATGACCAGTCTATCTCTGTCAACAGACAACACCACTTAGAGAGAGAGATGGGGAGAGGGGGTAGAATGAAAATGTAAAGTGTAGAGAGAAGGAAAACAACAAGGGAGTGGGATGTACAGTGGGGAGAACAAGTATTTGATACACTGCCGATTTTGCAGGTTTTCCTGGCCAAGCCAGTCTCCAGACCTGAACCCAATAGAACATCTTTGGAGGGAGCTGAAAGTCCGTATTGCCCAGCGACAGCCCCGAAACCTGAAGGATCTGGAGAAGGTCTGTATGGAGGAGTGGGCCAAAATCCCTGCTGCAGTGTGTGCAAACCTGGTCAAAAACTACAGGAAACAGATGATCTCTGTAATTGCAAACAAAGGTTTCTGTACCAAATATTAAGTTCTGCTTTTCTGATGTATCAAATACTTATGTCATGCAATAAAATGCAAATGAATTACTTAAAAATCATACAATGTGATTCTCTGGATTTTAGATTCCGTCTTTCACAGTTGAAGTGTACCTATGATAAAAATGACAGACCTCTACATGCTTTGTAAGTAGGAAAACCTGCAAAATCRGCAGTGTATAAAATACTTGTTCTCCCCACTGTATCAAGTCAGTCAAAAGCATTTAGCATCATCATGATGATGATGGCATGCCACACATTGCTTCTTGAAAGTTCTTTATCTTGAAAACTTGCTTGCTGACATGCAAGACGTTTCAGGACTGTATCAACAGTGRACTAATGAAGAATATACCAAAATATAGTTTTTGAGTGGATGACTCCTTTAAGATCGTGAGACATGTTACCTCTTTAATGATCCCTCTTCTTCTCCCCTCTCCTSCCCAGTGGCAATTTTAGCATGTATATCTTGGTGGTGGRAAAAAACAAACMAGTGGGATRCATGCCAGCAAAGCCACTACACAACACAATAATAAACAATACATGAATTGCACTATAACGGTGACACAAACKGTTAGGGCCTACATAAAGCTGTCCCAACAGCAGAGTCCCAACAGCAGTCCCAWCACCTTACCACTRCTACACCTGGCTATCAGCGGAGCCTTGTCTGGCAGCGAAACAGTTCATTCAGCYTCATTTACTGCCTTAATARAAAATAAACTGACATGGCTGACTTACTTAAACAAATGTGGTTTCTACTRACAATTGAGATGTACAAGATATAGCATAAGTGGACGACAAGGGGATAAGAGGCAATCAGTAATTTCGATTAAGATATTAATGAACGAGCTAGGATGGACGTAGTCAATATAACTATTCAAAAATCAAATCAAATTCTATTAGTCACATGCGCCGAATACAACAAGTGTAGACCTTACAGTGAAATGCTTACTTACAAATCCATAACCAACAATGCAGTTTAAAAAATATRAATAAGAATAAGAAATAAAAGGAACAAGTAATTAAAAAGCAGCAGTAAAATAACATTTGGACTCACCTTGTTGTGCTGTGCTCACTTGGACATGTGGTGCGGCGGTTCTCCATGGGCAAATTTTATCATCAAACTTTGTCATCAAAGTCTGGCATTCTCTGGATTTATGGTGCTTTCAAGACAACTGGGAACCAAACAAACAAAAGTTGAAATCATGATGACGTCAGTGATCTTCAGGTTGTAGATCTAGAAAGAGGCCCGAGTTCCGAATGACATTTCCGAGTTGGATGAAAGTTCCATAATGTATTTCCCAGTCGTAGCTCATTTTTCCCCGAGTTCCAAACTCACTAAAGTCTGATTTTGCAGTTCCGAGTTGAGTTGTTTTAGTGTGGCAAACAATTTTGCTTCGTTGACAGCATGACCAGTGTTGAATGTCTATAATTTTAAACTAGGAGAAGAACCCTTAATCTTAGACTTCGGACCACACAGCCACTCCACTGAATAAACTAATGATTGCTTTGCAATGCTTGCAGTTAGCCACTGATTCCTTCCAAACCAATCATTGATGAATTTGCGATTTCAACTTTATGTCAAATGAGCACTGATATGTTTTATCTATAATTTCTCTTCATTATTTCTYTTTAAATGACAAGGATTAAAAAGGATTTGCCAGTAGATTGTCGACTTGATTCATGATGATGACTGCTAGCTAAGATTTTGAAAGTATGATGTTGACATGATCTGTCCAATCAAAGCTACTGTACATATAATGTGATTTGACGTCATGTAATCTGTGGCTAATGACCTTGAGYCTTTTTGGATGGGCACTTCTAATGTAACTCCATGGCAGCAGCCAAGGGGCTTGAATTTTCTAGCTCTACCCTTAGACTTGGCGGTGACGTAGTGTCCCCATGAGTGACAGAACACTGAGACAATCACGGAGCAACGCTCCGTATTTTCTGCTGGATTGCCCAACCGCCACAGAAAGGACTGAGCTAGGCTGAAACACCTAKATTTTGGAGCTGCCTTACTCTAGAAAACAAAAAAGAGACCATGTTTGTATGCAGATGAATTAACTCAATGATATATATTTTTTACATTGTTTGCAAACTGATATGTGACATGGTGTTATTGCCAAAATAACATGCAAAACAGGAAAGCCCCCCAAATTGTTTTATTTTTTTAACAAAAAGTGTGTTACTCAAAACAATTGGGGCAGAGCCCTGAACCCTGAATGACGGRTTGCCACGGCTCCTCCTTCTGTCAGTTTTGAGCTTTTCCCAAAACCACCACCACTCTCGTTCGTCTCTACTTCTCCTTTAGCCGTCCTCCTCTTCTCCTCCCCCTCAGCCAAAACCTCCATATCGCCACGTATCCCACTGTTTCTCCTTAAGCCTTTACCTGATGAAATAAAGGATGAGAACTAACAACGCTTTATTGCTCCTCACAGAGTGGTTGGAAAACAGCTCTTCTGATCCAGACCAGGTAACTGGGATGAGTGGAGTGGAAGTGTGTAGAGTCTGTAGTGAGTGTGTGTTCGTATAAGTGTAAATGTGATGTGCGTTTGTGTTCGTATGAGTGGAAGTGTGTAGTGAGTGTATGTTTAAGTGGAAGTGTGTAGAGAGTGTGTAGTGAGTGTGTTGGTATGAGTGGAAGTGTGTAGTGAGTGTGTGTTCATATGAGTAGCCAGGTCAAGTCAGTATTCGATGTCCATCCATATCTGAGGACGTTGGGAGATGATGTAAAAAAAACGGCCACTAGGGGCAACAGTGAGCGCAGTTACCTTCAAGTAGGGTGGCAGGTAGCCTAGCAGTTAAGAACGTTGGGCGAGTGACTGAAAGATCAGTTGTTAAAATCCCCGAGCCAACTAGGTGAAAAATGTGTCAACGTGCTATTGAGCAAAGCACTTAACCCTAATTGCTMCTGTAAGTCAATCTGAAAAGGAGCATCTGCTAACTGACTAAAATGTTAATGTTTTGTGGACGAGTATTGTGGACGGGGATGGCGGATGGGCATGTTCAAATCCAGCAATAGAAAGCCTATCCCAAACCTTAACCATTCAGAGTTAATGCCTAACCTTAGGATTTCTAAGTTAATGCCTAAACTTAACTTTAACCTTRAAAATTCTGAGTTAATGTCTAAACTTAACTCTAAACATTTTGAAATTTGAC